>NC_073694.1:48337532-48637732 GCF_029784165.1 Wyeomyia smithii
TCCACCTTTCGGTCACCACACGATCGTCCATCAAAATACTATCATCATTATCCCGGTACATATCCGCTTGCGGCACGAAGCCTCTCCGGAATGCTTCAAGTTTCTGGTAGATCTTTCGAGTTTCCTGAGAATGACGCAGCTGTTCCAGCTCTGGATACTCTTCCACTTTTTCTCCCAAAAGATTTGGGTTCACTGCATCTTCTTCTGTCTGTGTCTTTCTAAATTGTGACGAGTAGCACTGCGCATCTTAGCCGTCCGCACAGCGTTCTTCCCATCCATCATCCTCCTACATTCGTCGACGAATGCCCAAAGACGTTCTCCGCTACGTTGTTGATGGCGTTTTTGATGGTGTTTCAACAGTCCTCGAGAGGAGCTTCCTCCAGCTGGTCCTCTTCCGGCAGCGCAGCTTCGAGCGAATGCGCGAAGTTTTCAGCGACGTTTGCTGCTTCAATCGCGCGAGATCTAATCAAATGTTGTTAACAACGGAGAGTTTTGGACGCATCTCAACCATCTGAAGGTAAGTTAGCGCTCCTATAGGATCTGGTCGATCTGTGTTTCTGTCTGGTTTGGTGTCCTCCGGATGTACATGTGTAGGAGGTTGTGCTGGGCTGGAAGCAGGTATTACGCACGGCCATGTTCTTGGAAGCGGCAAAGTCTTAGGCAATTTCATTGGTCAACTGGTATGCGCTGAACCTCCCAATCATCGATTTGTTTTCCTCGTCCTGGCCGACATGAACGTTGAAATGCTGATGTTAGAGAACCGGCACTTGATTCTCAACCTTCACATTCGAGGGCTGATTGGTCACCACTAAATCACCCGCATCTCACCCATCACTATAAAAGCTGTCCCCAGCTCATGTGTGTTGCCTCAGCTCTGGTAGATGGCATGATCATCCCATTGAGCCCTTCTAGCACACCTTCTGCAGTGCTATGACGACGAACCTGCGGGTTTTCAATACTTCGGAGAGCACTCGTGTGCTCCCTCGGCAGTTCCACGTCTCGGGTTTCCAATCGTAAGTCGGTTTTCATCGCATGGGTCTGTGCCAATTGTTCCAGTCCGAATTTCTTTGTTCCTCGTTCATTACTTGTGAGTGTTTTATGGTGACGGCTTGTAAGGCCTGCACACCAATCCCCTGTCTCACCAGAGGCCTACCGTGCACATCATTGTTTAGAGTCCCACGTTGGCACGAGGACGGTACTCGGCCGCCCCTTACCTGGAGTACAGACGCCGCTTTAGCGGTTCCTAACATGGAGGACCAGCATACGACCAAGTTCTCACCGGGGTTGGTCTTCCTAGGTTGCTCGTATCCCAGCTGGCACCGCGTGGATGTCGGGATAGGAGTGGCTGAATAAGAGACTAAGGACCACATGTAGGGTCTATTTTATTCCAGTAGGTGCACTTGGCCCCGATGGTATGCATTATCCAGCCGTTCAGCCAGCCACCTAAAAATTAACGTCGCTAATTAGCGATTAGCGAATCAGCGGAATGGCTGTTTATAGACTTCAAAGCGGCGTACGATTCAGTGAAACGCAGGAAAAGTACCACACGAAAAGCAGGTGTGCAGAGGAGCGACAGCATCATCATGAAGTCTCACGTGCTTGTAGGCTTCGGGGTGACATCGAAACATCGCAATCAGTATAATTCGTGAAGCTGTGGGGAGGCCTTCACGATTCTAAGGCTGATGACATAGTAAGCGCGAATGGCATCGCGAAGCGATTCGCCTTGCCGTACTACGGCAAGTGGCTATGAGAATTGAACTCACCATAAAAACTGCCACAAAACACCTATTCTGCGCTAGCGGCACCCGTAAGTTTTACGAGAAACTGAACAACTCGTGCGAAGGCTACGTCATACGTAGTACGTACCACAAGCCGATATGTGCCACGACTTGGTAAGAAATCTGACAACCGAGTTTGAGGTGATCGGAAGGTAGACGAAGGTGGTACGGCAATCTATCTAGGAGTACGTGTAGATGAGAACAGGTTTCAGGCCCTAAGCCTCCAGAAGATTGAGGAGGAAATCGGCAGGTTGAAAAACAACAAAGTCGGTGGCAGTGACCAATTACCAAGCGAGCTTCTTAAACACGGTGTGAAGCACTGGATAGAGCTCTACCTGCGGCATTACCGGAAGAATGGATGGAAGGAATCGTGTGCCCCATTTACAGGGGATAGTCAAAATAAGTAGGATAGGCAAAATTTTGATAAAATTTGAAATGCTATAGCATTGCTAAATGCTATTCGATTTTAATAATTCGAACACCATTGAACTGGAAAACTTTTGAAGTTTCATTTTCTGACCTCAGATCTGGCCTAGGTCACCGGATATAGGAAATATTCCTGAGTTCCGGTAGGCATGTCAAACCTGCTAATTTTTGGATGGATTTGGTAATGGGTTACCTGATAAAAATGCTTATTTGCATGATTAGCATAGATGACAAAATCATTTCTGAAGCGAATGGTTCATCAAGATCCGGAATCGGCCAAGAACTCATCGAGAAATGGATATTTTTCATCCGGAAGTCCTCAGAGGAACCTTTAGTAGGGGACATTTACGTTTTTGCACCAAATATAGCGTGTTACACCTCTATCTTCAGGATTTTTTATCAGGAGTCTTTTAAAAGACATATATCTGAATATAGGCCGCATTGGCCACTTCCGGAACGACCTGGAGGCCCCGAAGGAACCCGTAATGGGAGAATTTACATTTCTGCATTAAAATATAGCATGCGACACCTCTATCTTCAGGATTTTTCATCAGGAATTATCAAAAAGACATATTTTTGAATTCAGACTGCATTGGCCACTACCGGCGCAATCTAAATACCCCGGAGGAACCCTGAGGAAAAATCTTGACAAATCTTGCAGCTCTATGCGCACGCTTTATTTGATGCAGAAGTGTAATTGTCCCCATTCCGGGTTCCTCTGGGGCATCCGGATCGTTCCGGGAGTGGCCAACGTAATCTGTATTAAAAAATATGTCTTTTGGGTGGTTCCTGATGAAAAATCCTGAAGATAGAGCTGTCGCACGCTTTATTTGATGCAGAAATGTAAATCTACCCATTCCGTGTCCTTCCGGGGCATCTGGATCGTTCCGAGAGTGGCCAACGTAATCTGTATCTAAAAAATATGTCTCTTGGATGATTCCTGATGAAAAATCCTGAAGATAGAGGTGTCGCATGCTATATTTTGATGCAGAAATGTAAATTCTCCCACTACGGGTTCCTTCGGGGCATCCAGGTTGTTCCGGAAGTGGCCAATGCAGCCTATATTAGGAAATATATCTTTTGTAAGATTCCTGATGAAAAATCCTGAAGATATAAGTGTCGCACGCTTTATTTGATGCAAAAATGTAAATGTCCACATTCCGGGTTCCTCCGGGGAATCTGGATCGTTCCGAGAGTGGCCAACGTAATCTGTATTGTAAATCCTGAAGATAGAGGTGTAACACGCTATATTTGGTGCAAAAACGTAAATGTCCCCTACTAAAGGTTCCTCTGAGGACTCCCGGATGAAAAATAACAATTTATCGATGAGTTCTTGGCCGATTCCGGATCTTGATGACCATTCGCTTCAGAAATGATTTTGTCACCTATGCCAATGATGCAAATAAGCATTTTTATCAGGTAATCCATTACCAAATCCATCCAAAAATTAGCAGGTTTGACATGCCTACCGGAACTCAGGAATATTTCCTATACCCGGTGACCTAGGCCAGATCTGAGGTCAGAAAATGAAACTTCAAAAATTTTCCAGTTCAATGGTGTTCGAATTATTAAAATCGAATAACATTTAGCAAAGCTATAGCATTTCAAATTTCATCAAAATTTTGCCTATCCTACTTATTTTGACTATCCCCTGTACAGTCCTGTTGCAACTATCGTGCAATCACGCTGTTAAGCGCTGCCTACAAGATACTCTACCAACTGTTATGCCGCCGCCTATCACCTGTTGCAAAGGAATTCGTGGAACAATACCAGACGGGACTCATGGAGGCGCGCACCACCAAAGACCAGATCTTTGCGATCGCCATAAAAAAACATAAAAAAAATATATGTAGTTTTGACCTCCGTATCGTCGAAGTAAACAGTGCAGTCTCAGGTGCTCGTGCACCTACAGTGTCATTTTTTACTAACCGGGACTTCATATCGCGTAACAGTTGATGCGTCCTTGAAAAATTTTCATTATCTCTACTCTTCACTCTGACAATTAGCAAATATACTTCCGATTGTTTGTGCAGTCAAATAGAACAGATGCGCATAGGGATTCGCCAATAGTTATCGGCTTCAATAGTTTGATGACCTTTATTCTAAAACAAAGCCTAAATAACACAGCTGATCTGACCAAAAGTTGAAGAGCGAATCGTATTTTAAAAAATGTTTATTTGAAATAAACATTATCTTCTCAAATGTCTAACACGCCTCTCTTCGTTGTTGACATTCCTAAAACCATGTCCTTGGTTGTGGCCGTCTACCTGTCCTTCGGAGTAATACGACGCGGTTTTCCTCCTTCGGTGCATTCATCCCTTGCGCGGGAAGAAATGTTCTCCTACTCATACTTAGCAAGGCCATTGGCACGCCAGAAAGCATAAGCCAAATGATCGTTAATATCGCCATCTGAAAATATGGGTAGAAAATATGAAGCTATTAAACTGAATATTGTATAACTTACCGCTCTCCTATCCATGTGTAAAGTGACGTGGAAAAAGAGACACATGAATTAGGCAGCAAAGAATGGGAATCTGTTTTTATTACCGCTGCCAAAACAATGAAAAAATAATCACGAATAAAATTGGCAACGTCTGCAGCGGCTTTCTTTTTTTTTTGCTTGGAGCATGCAAATCTGCTAAATTAAACATTCCGGTGTTGAAGTTGATGTTCAACGGAAATATTTGCTTCCCACTTGAAATCCTATTCTGAACCGAATCTGAAGAGTTTGCTGTTGAAAAATTTGATTATCTAAAGAATCAAACGACGAATGTCTTTTAAAAGCAAATAGGTAGCCCTGCACAATACTCGAACTTTCAGTACTGGTACCGTTTGGCACACAGCAATTGCGGAATCCTCTGTTGATTCTCTTGAAGTATGAACCAGCTCGAGCAGAGGGTATAGAAGCGGTTTAAATTTCCCCAGACAACAATAAGTGCAACAAGAGTATACATTAAAGAAAATAGCCCAGCCAGCAGGAGTTTGTTTTCAAACAAGCTGAAGTCATTGACTTGTACGCGCCGGCACTGGCCTTTCGACTTTCGGTCCTCATCGCAATGCGAGAAGTACGTACCTCTAGAAGGCGGTTTCTAGATATTGTTCTCAAATAACTTGTATAATGAATACGATGAGGTCATATGACCACAGGGAATTTCATCTGGCAGAATTTTTGTTTGAAATATTTATGCAAGCTATAAGTTCTTCAAACGAATCATAAATTCCCAATTCAAGAGTGAGTATTTCCCATTATTAGCCAGTCGGAACTGGAGGCTGCATCTTTATTTCCAGCACAAAATAAATTTCAAACCAACAGTCAATTTGTCATCACCAAATATAAAACAGAGCAGGAGACCATTATGAATTCAGCTTATTATCGTTCGCCTCAAACGAAGCACGCAACCCGGGGCTCTCTCCACTTATCCCTGCAAGGATATTTGTAAACTCACTTTTTACGTTTTATCTTTTCAATCTTCCAACGCCAACATCCACAACAAAAACAACGACCGGAAAACAGACAAGATCTGTGCTGGAGCGCCATCTGGTGGTAGCGGACCGGGTGTTTACCATGTCGGATCTGAAAAACATGTCCAACGATTCGCTCATTCTGCCAACAGTCGGACCGCACAACCTACAGATCCGAGTTAAGGAAGAAGACCGGAGTGAGTATATATTGTATATATTTATACACAATTTAGTTTACTAGAAATACTTATACTGTATGACTATATATAGAGCGAGACAGTACACAACCTGTCACCCAACCAGGGCATCGTTGTACGTCTTTATATCTTCTTATTTTTTGTACGTGTATGACAAAGCAGCTTGGTCCTACGCTCCGTTCTGCTCGGTGCATTTGTTTAGCCATAAAATCTTAATTTTCTAGAGTTTTGTTGATTTTCCTTCACTCACAACGAGGAGTTTCCCAGGCTCAGATAACAACAGACCAACTGCACACGATGCACACAATAGTTATGGGGCAGCATGCTTGCTACGAGCAAACGTAACTAGAGCTGAGCTGAGCTGGTGTTTCGTTTTCCCTTAAAAAATGGTTTAAATATTACTCTATTCAGCTAGAAAAACACGATTACTTAATACAGATTTGAGACGAGTTTATTTAAACGGTTCAATGTTCAGAGTACACGAGATTTTATCCTTTTTAAAGTGTTTTGGCATTCCAACTTCATGCTGAGGAACTTTGCACTGTGGCAGTGCCGGGAGAATGCCAGTTCAGTGAGATTGTTTGCTATCATAATAGTTTATGTTATTTTTGTGTAATCGAGAATTATTCTATAAACTGATTGCTTTGTAGTCGCTACTAGAGCACTACTGGAAAGTACAGGCTGAAAGCTACATTGAGACCTATACTGTGTGCTGTTGGGCGTCATGGGCAAAAGACGTCTGGTTTGTTCAGGAACTGGAATTGATTGCAATATTCATTTAATACACAGTTGATGAAGCAACAAATTCCTATCCTTCGTCCACAGCCATTGCTCACGTAGGATTTATCACAATCAAAAAACTTATAGCGAGTAACTTTTTGAATTCGTTTTCTATTTAATTTGAACTAGTTGAACGTTCCTTTCGTTGCTCAAGATCAAAGGGATCAAAATCAAGATTATTGCTTACATTTTACTTATATTTCATCATCTTGGCATCTTTTCCCCATAGAAACGCCTATGCAAAGTTTCAGCCAAATCAAAAATGACAAAAAAATAAAACTGGGACATTTTTTGTGGAACTGCTCATGGGAAATCCACTCTTTCAAATCTTATTCTCCAGAGTAGTCCAGTTGTCTTCTAAAAATTTATGGATACTTGATATCGGCAGGAAATTTCCCTGGGAAAAACTTTTCTGAACACCGATGCCTGTGAACAAGTTAATTACCTATATTCGGAAAGGTATCTGTGATCGATTTCCGAATTCTCTTTTCCTTCGAAAATATCTATATTGGGAGGTATTTGGCAATTTTGAACTGTTTTTCCATAACCAGAAGTCTCGATTCTCAAAATGGCATCTGAAGTTGATTTTCGATCTCAAAATATCCATATTTGATGGTAAATGTTAGTTAATTCTTTCCAGCTGTTTTCCGGTCCAGCTGAGGACCGAAAGCAACTATCTCGGAATTTAAAATGCATCTGGAGTCGATTTTTGGGCTTTGGGCATCATCTCGACTCCGGAAATACTTATATTAGACGGTGTTTGGCTATTTCAGGAAATCCGGGACAACCAAATTATTATCCCGCTGCTGAAAATACCCATATTGGATGGTTTTTGGCCATTCTACAGTTTAATATAGGTACCTCTGAATTAGAGGGAACAATGTCAAAAATATTACATATAAGATATTTAGATAAGTTAATTTTTCTTCAAAAATACACCTTTTCCGTAAGTTATTTGTGATTCATAGATATGTGTGATAGATCAACCATAGTGCATTCTGTGGGAGTAAATAAATGGATGAATAATTCATAGGTACACTTTCATAGAGCTAGACTTACGCATTGTTTTCATTTTGCTGCAAAAGATTGTGTAATACAGACGAATTTCGATATAAGGTACCCTCGATATAGGGTACATTTTAACTCGATATATGAGGTATATATTTTTCTTATGTAACAAATAACTCCGGAATTGGTATTGAAACTTCTACAAGCAATATATTGGCTACCTTGTCAACCTCTCCGGTCACTACTGATCATTTAGGGAGTGCCCATAAAGCTAATGAAAATGGCCTTTTCCTGTGAGATGAAAATATAGATTCACTTTATAAACTTTGAAACCGGTTCCAGATTTATTGCCGCGGTATTGGGTAAGACTCGTCAAAATAGCCTTGTTTCTGTATAGAATATCAAACTTTTCATAAATTCATAATTAATCTATGTAAAACTAGGATAAAATGACATGATAATACATTTGTACTTAAAGAGCAATATGGTTCCAAACCTGTGTTGCAACCGGTGAACCAGTTTTTTTTTTAATTCAACAAAGAAAATGTAGATTTCGAAATCCAAAAAACGAATAAATTATTGAAAAAATCTTCAGTCCGTGAGAAAATAATCATAATTCTTATACATTGGTTTTGTCTTATGTCCAGAAATTACCATTTATAGCGATTGGTTCCGGATCATGTTTGAGTGGGGCAGTTGATTTCTTATTCATAGAACTAGTTTTTTTTTTCTTCAATTATATAGATTTCGGTTTTACTCAAAAACTGCTTCCGGGAGTACCCGGTTCTTGCCTCGGTGTGGCCAGTGTGGTCCATGGCACTTGATTAGATTTTTATAAAACTTAATTCTGAGATAGGTTTGGTGTATTTCATAGCGTTTCCAGGATCAAACTCCGTTTTCACTAGAATTTGTTTCTACCCCGAATCATCAAGTTGAATAACGGTTCTTTAGAGGTTTTCTAGATGACTCACTTGTTGGAGATGAACTAGCCCACGAGGCTGAAAGTCTCCCTAAAAAGCCAAAATAATTAGCTATTTGAAATTGTTCATAGAACAATTTTTTTCACACTTCTAGTTGGATTCACAAAATAGAGCATTTAAGGAACATGCTAAATATGTTTCATGATTTGATATAACAGCGCTTCTCAACCTCTGGGGCAGGCTACACATTTTTCCTCAGAGAATCACTAGCGTGTAGGAGAATATCTTCACTGCGAGAACGACTGCTTTTATACTGGTGGGCAACATGCTTGAATAGAGTAGCGAATGGTGTGTATCTGAGGAGCACGCAAAAAAACACCGGTTCACTTATTCGGAAACTACAGGAGCTCGAAAACAACACTCCAAAAAGCTCTTGTATAATCGCGGTTTGTTGAGTGGAATTGTTTTGCCGAAAATATTTTAGTGTTTGTCATAAAAATCGAAATAGTTGGAAAACTCATTGTGGGGCAAAAATACGCACTAAGTGTCTGTAACCGTAAGAAAAAGTTAGTTTAACAACGATGTTTTTGTTCAAAAATTATCCGAGCATAACTAGAGATACAAAGAAAAATGAAAAAATTGTTTCTTCAAAGGTATTTTTCTTATTCCCGGAAATCCGGTTCTCTGCGGATATGCTGATTGGTTTATGATTTTTTTAAAAGTATCTTACATTTATTGGTCCAAAGCTAATTAAATCACTTCCACAGACCATTTTAATGATTTTGGTGATATGCTTTGGAAACCTCCATAAATGACGCATCTTTTTTTAGGTTCAACCCTCCCCCCCCCCTCATCGTAGCATTTCGTCACAAAGTCAGACCCCCTCTAGATAATTACGTAGCTTTATAACAACCCCCCTCTCCCCTCATGACAACTTTTTTGCAAATTCTTTCTTAAAAAACACACCTTGTGTCATAAATGAACAAGAAAAGACAAGAAAGTAAAAGTAATAAAAATGACCCTAAATAGATAAAACAGTGATAAAAAAGGAACAATTAGAAAAAAATTCTTAGTTTCATATTTGCTACGTAGCTTGGCTTGACACCCACCCTCCCCCTCGTCGTATTTCGTCACAAAACTACAACCCCTCCCCCCCATTCGAATGCTACATCATTTATGGATGTTCTCTTCCAAAATGTTTCATCCGGAACATATTGGGCTTCTGGTGGCCATAGAAACAATGAAAAAAAATAAGGTCAAACACCACCCAATATAGGTATTTTTGCAACCGGGATGATGCCCAGAGATATAAAAACGACCCAGACGCCATTTTGATTTCAAAGATGGTGACTTCCGGTTTCTAGAAACCACCTAAAACGATCGAATACCCTCAATATATGTATTTCCATAATCGAAATGAGGCCCAGAAAATAGAAAACAGAGAACAAAACAAATTACAGGTCGGACTCGATTATCCGGAGACTCGATTATCCGGAGACTCGATTAACCGGAATTCGATTATCTGGAATTTTAGACTCGATTATCCAGAATTTATTTTTTTAGTGTTCGTTTTTAATTTTTATTTTGAAATTTTACCTTTACCATCCCTTTTGGCACATTTGTTACCATTTATGTCACTTCCGGCATGTTTGGGACATGTTCGAATTAAGTGAAAATAATCAATGTCCAATTTATTTTTTTTTACTTTTCAAGATTTTACCCATTTTCGCTTCAGAAATAATTTCTGGTTACGCCACTGCATCACACAAGTAAAAAAAAAAGAAAATATTTATTTTATGTTCGTTAATAGCAAATTTGAATATTTTTTCTGTGATTCGATTATCCGGAAAACTTGATTATCCGAAATGAATTTTTTTTTTTTGATGTTCCGGATAATCGAGTCCGACCTGTATGACCAAATACCAGGTAATATAGGTATTTCCGGAATCGGGGTGATGCCCTTAAACCATAAAATGATCCCAGACGCCATTTTGGATTTCAAGATGGTGACTCCCGGTTTTTAGGAAACAATCTAGAATGGTTGAGTACGGGAACCGGAAGTCATCAACTTGATTTTGAAAATCGCATTTGGAGTTGATTTCTGGTCTCTAGGCATCATCCCGATCCCTGAAACACATGTTGGTGTAGAGCTGAAACTGAACCAGGACTTGTGATCATTGAGAAATTAGACAAACGAAGTCCTGTACGTACACGGAACCACTCCATAAGATGTAGATGATGATGGAAATGATGGAAGTGATGGGAGTGATTAACTTTATTGAGTTACAATTTGGCTTAAATATGGACCTACGGGTAACTCAGAGCGAGATACTCTCAGACTACCGTTTATCTAGCTATCTTATTTAGGCCTATAGTATTTCTTGGCCTGTCTCTATTTCGAACTTATTTTTAGTACATACATTCGACTATTTGCTGAGAACATTAGGGCGCATGCGAGAGCGTACGATATTTGTTCGTGCGCTACTGTGAGTATCCGAGAGCGTGCAAGCTCTCGGTACCGCGCACAACCGTGAGCGCCTAAGGGTAACCGTGAGTGACGCTGTGCCTCCGGCTTCTGTTTTGCTTATAGTTAAATTGAAAAGGTATACATGGTGTGGCATGATCGTTAGAATATTTACATTTCGTAAGCCACCGGTCGTTAGGCGGCCTATAACCAGGACGCTTGGTTATTGCTTTAAACGATTCATAATAAGGATGTTTTTTTCTGTTCGGCTGGGTTTATAATACAAAAATGTCTTGATATTGTTCTGTTCAGCCAACAATTCATAATAAGGATGCTCTAGAATGCTATGTTATTGTAACGTGGTTTTTGCGAGTTAAGTAAACTCTTCGGCAAGCTAATGCTCTAGTTTATGTTGTGACCGTTTTGTTTTACGTGCAAACTGCTTGATCTTTTGTATTATGTAAACTCGGTAGCAGGCTATTGTTCTAGATTACATTCTTCTTGAGTTTTACTGAATTCTGATGCCAACGTGACGAAACATTGGGAAATTCGCGAGGTGTTGCGTCACATTGGGTTTAGGCCATTTTAGGTCGTTTCTGGAATCCGGAAGACGGCATTTTGGAATTCAAAATGGCATCTGGAGTTGAATTTTTGATCTTAGCACCAATTCGATTCCTACAATACTCATATTTGGTGGTATTCGACCATATATGGCTGTTTTTCGGAAACCGAACGTCGCCATTTTGGAAATCAAAATATGACAGTTTTTTTTGTTAGTTTTGTTGTAAAAACAATTAAGCGCGTACTTTTGCCCTTCACTTCTCTACGCACAATATCTACATAATAGAGCTTACTGCAGTGCTATTACCGTCTCTTAAGCATATATCTAACGAAGAGAGCATCTAGGTAGGAAAGTAGATTACGTTGTTCGCTTTACATCTCGAAACTGAAAAAAAAATCCAGCCGCCCGTTACGCTCTTCAAATGCTATCAAATTCATCTCAGCAGTGCGCACTGCGGTGTTCTATGTATTCCCACTAGAGTGTTTCACGACTCTTGTTTCACTCAGCTGTGATGTAAACAGCAAGTGTATTAATATTTCTGCGAGCGGTAGGAACACAACACAGAATAAGGAAGTGTGGTGCAAAAAATTGCTACATGCAGCGCTGGGCAAGAAGTGAACAGTGGATATTTACTTTGCTCTTTTCACTAATTGAAGAGAGTAAAAAGTCTGCCTGGGTACATTTGGTACATATTTTCAAAAACATATTATATTTTTTATTGGAAAGTTCTGCTAACTTTATTTCAAATCACTTCAGTATCTAGCACAAATTACCATAAATATAAAAATAATATACCCATTAGATTTAGAGTGAGAACCGCTGCAGTATAAGGAACATTTTGATTAAAAGTGTATTTTTCTACTACTTACTACTGAAATTCTACTACCTCATTGGAACATGCTGATTTTTAAAAAGTTAAAAATAAAAAAAATCTTTAAAAAGTTGACCCAAAATCCTCCATCCTAGGCTTGTGATGAAAAATTTAAAAATTTAATAATATTTTCTTGCAAAGTATCACTGATTCCCTACAACTTATTTCTAGAAAGTTTTTCTGAGTATACTTAGCTGCTAAGCCAAATACCTACGTGTGCAATGTTTCATTCAAATCAAAACTGGTCGTCATCGACAGGTTATATAACAGGGTTTTAATTTATCAAACCGAAACAAATGTAATTCAAATTCTTTTCATACATCTGCCTTATTACACATATTTTGAAATAATTCTGGTTTGGGTTGAGAAATACTTTATACCAAAACAGAGACGAACTTTGTTTAATTTCAGCAATCTTATGTGGAGAATCATTAGAGCAGACTTATACATATAATATCGTCGAATTAAGTAGAGTTTTCTTATCTTAAGCACGTCATGGTCGGGGAGTTCTGTTGCATCAATGACATGGTCATAGGATGCTCACTCTTCCCCATCGACCAGTGCATAAAGTAACGTTGGTATTCCGTGAAGGACAAACTGAGAATCAGGTCGACCATATCTGCATTAGCCGAAAATGGAGATGGAGCCTTCTTGATGTCCGGAATAAATATTCTGATCGGCAAAATCCGCCTTTGCATCGCACGGATTCAGCGCCGGTAGGCGTTATATTACTTGCCGACTAGACGATCCAGCTGTAAAGAGATCGTAAGTTAACAATTGGCGACTTCGAGTTCAGAGCAGGGAATATTCCGGACGGCGACAACATAGAGCAACAATGGACGACTATCAAGAACGCCTTTACCGATATTAGCGAGCAAAATCTAGGTCAGCTGCGCACTCAGAGGAAAGATCACAGCTAGAATGAATCCAAGGATGTCTGTTAAAGACGCGATCGGACAGTTACTCATCGACCTGGTTTGAGCACTTCGAACAACTTCTAAAAGTTTAAGCTGCCAACCAGCCATCTACATATTGGCAGAACCCGCCAAGGGTGCGACGCAACACTGGTGTCAACTCCGACGTCTCTTCTTTGCAAGATATCGAAGCAGCTATTTACATCACATGTGAGTTGCAAGGCGTCTTCGTGAAAGTCCCCAAGAAAGGGGATTTGACTGTATGCGTTCCGATCTCGCGACTGTGCATTGTTCTCAAAGTCCTGTGTAAAGTTATCCTAGATCGGATACACGAGAAGGTCGATAAGCTTTTGACCGACTTAACCACGAAAATCCGTAGGGCACCTCGAGACGCAAAGGAGTCCCAGATAAAACTATCAATCTTATCGAAGCACAATACGGGGCTTTCACATGCAGTGTCTTACATAATGGACCGTGGGTGGGCTGCTCTGGCAGCCTATCACCATGGAGCACCGCAACGACTTCGATTTGGTTGATGAAATTGCATTACTAGCACAACGGCGCTCTGACATTCAAAGTAAGCATGACGACCTGGCTGTACGCTCCTCTGCTGAAATCGATGGTTTTAAAGGGGAACAATCCTTCCAACTTCACAATAGCAGGGTACTTGGTAGAGAGAGTCGAAAGCGTCCAATGTCTCGGCAGTCAGATAGCGTCAGATGGCAGTACAAAGAGCGACATAGGTGTAAGAATTAGATAGGTTAAGGCTGCTTTTGCGAGTCTATGAAACGTATGGAGTTCGAATTTTTAGAGAATTTTCAACACAAACGTGAAATCTGTGCTGCTATACGCCAGCAAGACGTGGTGTGTGCAGGCATGGGGAGCTTGCGTAACAGCAAGGTTCGGAGTCCGGTTTGCCAAGCGAATGGTCGTGGGTTCGAATCTTAGTAGAATCAAGCCAATCGATGTCAAAACTGGACTTGAAGTGTGGGTTCATTCTCAGGCTCCCCACCACTTACCCTTCATTTACGCTGAAATCTATAACACCTTTACGTGACTTTCTCTTAACAATACATAAGTTCCTCTCATTAATAAAACTGGCCAGAAGGACGCACTACGAAACTTCTCCAGGGAATTATAACTGGTGATATTTGGCAAGAGGAACGAGCATCGATATAGTAGAACAGTAAGCGGGTAAAAGGAAGAGTATCACATTACACACAAGCACTGATAAACAATAATAATAAGCATGCCACTTCTCAAGTGCGGGATACAGCAGACACCCGGGCATATCTCACAATAGATCTATCGTATGTACCGAAAGTTATATGCAACCATACATGATATCGTCGAAATGGGAATAAGGTGAACAGCAAAGAAAAAAAAACATTCGTGTATGGGGAACTAGACGGCAACGTTATAGTCGCAATATATTTTATCTGTCGGCTGTCTTTATTTTGCCAATACCAACACTGTCATAGAGGGACGCTCTCGAATGTCATAAAAAACTGTCATCGCTTCGGTACATTTTTTTTCCCCTGGGTGTGTGTCTCAGCAGAGAAATACCCAGGAGCTGCAGGTCTTCGTCAACCGGTTCCTGCGGTATATAATTCACGCCTGGTGGCCCCACGACTCGATCTTGAATGCCGAGCTTTATCGCCGGAGCCATCAGAAGCAAATGGCAACAGTAGTTCGGGAACGAATGTGGGGGGGGTGGTATCGGCCACATACTTCAAAGGAGCGGAAACGAAATTTGCTGGCAAGTAATGAACTAGAATCCAGCAGGACATCGCAGCAGACGTAGATCCAGGAGTTCGTGACGACGCAGCTTAAACAAGGAAATCAAAGAAGTCGATAGGGATCTGACCTGGACTCAAGTCAAGGTCAAATTGAGCAGCCGACCAGGATGTAAATCTTTCAAGTCGACATTATATTGAAAATTTTGATATTATATGCTGATTACGTGCATCAAACCCTGGATATTTTTAAGATAAGGCGATTCAGTTGTGTTGATGCTGTTAACTATTTCTCTAATCGAGAGGCAAGAACAAGCCTCTAAATCATCAGGTTAGATTGTTCAAATTTTCACTGGAAAAAAAGTGCAAACACGGGACACTTTGGACGATTGATTTAGAAAATGTTTAATCACTAAAGTCAATACTTAGCTGATGATAAAATTCTGCGTATTAGAGTGTGATTTTAGGGTCATAAAATTTGTGGTGACATAGAGATTGATTTTTTACCTAACAATTATCATGAGTTTTACTTGCAACCTCGACTTCTCATCAGTCCACATACCTTTTGCGATAAAGAATGTCCTTTTTAGCGTGGTATTGCCAGAAAGGCACAAAGTGTACTTCACTAGCTTTGAAAATCCTGGCAGCTTACAAACTTCCAAAACACCGCAAAATGGTTAAAATACCTAGACGGCTAATAGTCGAAAAAGGCACATAGGCTACATAGGCTTAACTGTTTGTCTTTCCATTATTCGGTATGTGACTTTGAACAAAAAATATAGGCACATCCTCTTCTCAATCAAAGAAATAGTTATCGGTTTCCGTTATACTCTACTAAATTTTTTGGAAATAAATATTGAAATTCAGTCCGCAAATATATATTTCGACTGTGACGTACAGTCTTCCTCAGTGCTTATGTGGACTTTATTTCCAAAAAATTTAGTAGAGTGTAACGGAAACCGATAACTATTTCTTTGATTGATCTCAATCACTCTGCTAAGACGCTCGTTATAGATTTTCTAGATTTGACATCCTCTTCTGGCAAACTAGAAAACAAAGGAGAAATCAGTTTGATCATGATTTTAAAAATTATTCATCGAAAAGAGAAAATTACAACTAACAATCATTGTTTTTTTACATGTTTGCGGATTACCGATTAGTGCTGCAAAAACATTTTTATTTTGAAATTAATAATATTCTTCACATTTTCAAGTCGTTCAGAACATGTTCCTGATAATAAAAACAAAAAATATTTTTTTTAACAACTGTTGGGTGCTACTCTCGTTCTCACCAATATACTTTTATCATATTTCTATGCGGAAACAGCTGAAGATGACTATTCCAATTCGTTACAGTCCGGTGAGTGTCTTCGTGTCAGTGTCGTGTGTGTGTTTTTCTCAACGTAACACTCCAACACAACACAAGTACAGTGAAAACCAGCACACACTACGACGCCCACACCACCCACACTTTCAGAGCTCACAACAGTTTCAGTCCAAGTTTCTAGGTGTCATCGCTCTTGGCTGAGGTTTATGATGCTTAAATTTTCTTGTTTTAATTGTTATTGCAGTAAAACTTCAGCCAAGAAGTTAAATGTTCCAGTTGGGATTGTTTTACGTTATCAAAACTGATATTTCGGGAACAAAAATAATTCTTGCGATGCAGCGAAAGTTCTAACTCCAATCTCACTTCTACTTTACAGGATTCTTCGTACAGTGGAAGGAAACCGGTAAATGGATTCCGGTGTTCCGGCCTGATGTGGAGTGCACGAACGGTATCATGCACGTGATCGATGCACCGCTTGTGCGGGACCACGATATCACCACCAGTGGGACCAGCAGAAGCGGTTATGCAACCGTCGTGTCAACGCTTATCAGCACAATCGTAATCGCAACCTGGAAGCTTCTGTAAGGATGCCAGCGTCCCCTCCATATAGATAGGAGCTTTATTTCATATAGTTATACTCGGCCATCGAACTGAAAACAAAAAAAAAAACAAAAGAGGAAAACCGGTTCCAATGTGACGGAATGAGGGAGCTGCGGCTCGTGAGAATATACATTTATTACAATGACAGCAGCAGCCAAAACTAAAGAGCAGAAAGACAAGCATATATGATGGGTTATATTTTAACTAGTGACATCTATTGAAGAGATTTCCAACCGTTCAGCAAATATTTCACTCTCGGACCATCACACCCAAACGCTGGCTGCAAAAAACTCTACCGCTACCAAGGAGGATAAGAAAACATTTTTCTCTCTTAGTACATTTTCCCACAACGGCATATCGCACGAGCCACAGAATGGCATATAGGGCTTATCCCTTGGTGGAGTGGATTAAATGCCACAGCTTTTCCAGTCGTATTTTTGGAAGCATACCATTGTCGGTATTTCAAGTGCAGTGCAGCTGCTCATCGTTTTTCGTTCTTCCGATGCTTTTCTCTTCATGGAAAGCTAATCGTTTTCGCTACTATAATACAGCTTTGATATATGCTGCAGTCAAATCAATGTAGTTTTAAGAAAAGATAGACTCGACAAATTTGTCGGTATGTTTAATTTCTTTTTTCCTAGCGCGATTTTTTTTAGTCGTAATACATCATTCAAACGAAAACAAAACAACAAATACTGCCGAATTTACTGAATCGGATATCAAGAGAGTAGGATCCTGAACAGGCAATTTTAGTTTCATACAAAGCAACGTATTTTGCGTTAGTTTTATATCCAGACAAACAGTTTCTATCAACTCAACGATGATAATCAAACGCAGTTTAGACAAACCAAATTGCAATCAAAAATTGCATTTACACAGTTTGAGTTTTTTTTAACAATCATATACTTTAATAACAGTACGTAGCGCAGTCGACAGAACATAATTGATTTTTAATTCTCATTTTCCCTAAGCCTAAACATGACAAACAAGTTATAGCAGAGCGAAGAAATGAAACAATTTTAATAAATTTTCCGAAACTGCAAACAAAAGAAACCATATTAATAAAAGAGCTTAACTGCATTCCGTCGATTGTTTGGAGCGGGGCGACTATTTTATACGTAACGTTACGTTACTTTGCGATTCTCGTAAATTCGTACTGTGTTGACAATAGCCGGAGCGAAAAATTATTGCACACTCCACATTTCAATCAGTATAAAGTTAGAGCTTAAGTGACGGAGGTGACATAGAAGCATGACATGTTAATTAAGTCTTTAAAAGGTGCTCACAAACGAAAAACACGAAGGCGACGATCGAATCTTTTGTTTCAATTTGGTTTATTACAATTTTCCCTAACTCTACAATGACTTGGGGGTGAATCACCAGAATTTTAGTTCATGTCCAACAACTTTTAAACATTATTCCAGAGCTTCGCCATTTCCGCTAAACTGTGAGTGTGGTTCAATAGAATATGTGTTCAGAAAAATGATGGAATCAAACACTATAATAGTATTAATAAATACAAATACCAATTTGCATACGAATTCGAAGGCCACGGAATGAGTGAAACCGTGTGTACCGAAATCACCGTGCTTGCATCAACAACGCATTTTCGTTTGCTACTCATCATTCATAACCTTATTGTGCACTTTATAAACGGTCCGTAAAATTAACAAAATTTAGGCGATCAGTGGGTGAATGTGAAGCAATTTCCTTTCTCGCTCCATCCAAACGCTACATAGTGGAAAACCAGTGCCCTAATGACTATGAAGTAGCCTTTCTTTAGCTAAAGTGTGTTCATTATTTCAAAAGTTACGAATTGTCATATTCCCGTTACTTTTATCAGGGCTGAGCCTGAATCTGAAAAAACCCAATTTGGAGAACGCCAATTATTTTGACCTAACCTTAATCAGTTGCTGTGCCTTATTGGAAGAAACAAAAACAAATTGTTAGAAAAAAAACGTTGCAGAAATATTTTCTATGCCTTCACGAAAATGTGGCCGAGAAAGGAAATTGTATTTCATTTGCGAACAAAATTATTACAGTTATCAAAAAAAAGCAAAGATGATTTAGTGTTTTTAAAATCGATAACAAAAAAAAAATTAACATAGAAAAACAAATGAATGTGAGAAATGTTGATCGTAACTTAATTTTAGTAAACATACTTATTGCCTTTTGATATAAACAGGACGATCCAGCAGAGGGATCTACAATTATTCTTGAATTAAGAGATAGAACTACAATAACTAACTGCGAATGATGTGAGTATTTTAAGTGCACTCCGTAAAGAGCTCGCCTCTTTTCTCTCTTATTACTTTTATATATTCTATTCAATCGTGACGAAATATGTATTTTTGTGGTAGACTTTGTGAAACATTGCCCTCTATTGAAAAGATGCTAATTTTTATTGATTATGCATAGTTCCGTACGAAAGAGTATGTTTAAGAGCTATATTTTGAAGAAACATACACGTAGTTGCTGTGTTAGTGCTATTTTTCATATTATAATCATCTATATACCAAAAAAAGACACACACACACACACACACAAATCAAACCGAATGTTGCGAATGAGGAATTTGTCTAGAAATTAGCTCGTATTAATCACAATCTCACTCACACGACTCTCATGTTCGGTTGTTAATAAACGAAGAAGAAGGAAAAACTTACTCAAAACATTCAATTTAGTAAAGTGACATTTACAACAAGAAGATAACAAAACCCACATTTACAAAAAAAATTCTCCCGACGGATCATCCATTTTCTAGTTCAAATTGTAGACTTACACGGTTTAGATAATTATAAAGAAAAACCAAACAAAAATTCATTTAAACGTAAGCAATGTGACTAAATAGACATGTTTGTTATGATCTTCATCCCCAGATAGGAACCACAAAGGTGAGAAGAAGAAGAAAAACAGGAAAACCTACCAGAGAGTGTTGAAGACAGATTGTATAAACTAAACGCTAAGTTCAATCAAGTACACGCAGTTAAGTAGTTACAGTGAACCGATGTAAAATATGAAGAAAAAAACCGACAACCTGCATAAACAAATCAGAGGTGTAGTCTTCTCTTAACTGGGACGATTTGAATCAAATGAAGCGATAATAAACTATTCATACTGCTAAGATTGATATATGAAAATCAGGGTTGCTTCTAACTGTAGTTGGACCTAGAATTGAAGTACTAATAATCGAAGGTGAAAATGTTCTCACTATGAGCAAACTCACTGGTTTGTATGTCTTCCATTTAATCGAGCGAACTTGCTCGTTGCGTACCTCATAGCAGCATTCGTGTGATTATCGTGACCCATGTTTACCGGGTCATCCGAAATCCTTGCGACTTGCCCAGCCCACCCGATTTTCGCTTCTTGGACGATAAGTGGTTCTCATAGCAGATGATGCAACTCATGGGTCATCCGATACCTTCCAAGCATGGTTCATGGCCGTAGAGAACTACCGGTCTTCTAAATTGTCAACTTTGCGCAGCGGTGAATTTTATCCGGAGTTCAAAGTTCCCAGGTACACGAACTAGTCAATCATCTCGATTTGATCACCGCTATTCAGAACTCATTATGGGAGGTTGACACTGTCTCCTCTGGAACCTCCTTCTTTCATACTTAGTCTTCAAAGTGAAGCCAAGCGATGCGTAATGCCGCGGGCAACCAAGATTCTCACCTGGTATCACAAAATGATCTGCCTCGCAAACGATGATAGTCGACGGCACAGAACTTGGGAGAACACTTTGCAGACGATATTCAGCAGCGTTTTATTACGATAATTGCAATAATCCAGCTTGTCGCCCTTTTCGTAGATGGGGCATACAGTGCTTTCCAAATACTTCTCTGGTACTCTTCCCATACATGGCAATAACCCAATGTAGCGCTCTAATTGGTGCTTCGGCGCCGTGTTTCAACAGATCGATGGAAGTTGCTCAGCTCGCGCAGCCAGGGATGGAAAAAAGAGAAAAGTGAGATTCTGACTCGCTGCTCTGCTTTCAAGTGGTGTGCTCTTCTCTTTGTTGCTCGGACTTCTTTCTTGCGTTGAGTGCACAGATGATTGAGAAACTTACACAAAGAAAAAGTAAATTGTTCCTCTGCACAAAGTTGCTCTTTGCGGAACTTTGTGAAGCTTGTTTTGGTTTATGCGATGTGCTGGTTATTGGTATTGGTATTTTTCGGATGGAGAATTAATCTCACATTCTTCCACTCGCGCTGGTGTACTTAGTTACATTTTTTACGTATTTTCCATACATATATCTGCATATGCAGATTACAGATTTTCTGGAAATAATACTGATTTATACAGTTTTTTTTTTTTGGTTTTTCTGATCGCAAATTAAACTTCTTGATACAGATGAAAAATAAAAATGAACTCAAATGTTGTAAGGCTTGTTTTATTATATTTATATGCTTCGCGTAATCGTGTGCATGAATGAATAGCGGGATATATGTTAAACAAGCTTTTTTAAATTTCACCAAGATGACAAGATTTTTTGAGCTTCAAAATACAGATGCAAATGTGGCATCACTGAGTACAACGTGTAAATCAAATGATGAGGTTGGAAAATGCCCCCGCGGGAGGGTCAAAACGCAGGAGCCAAGCTAAAGCACATCATCATATTTCTAAGCTCTGATTCTCATCACAAAACCAACAAACGTTTCAAATTACAAAAAAAAAACAATATCTGCTCATAGGCAATGAATGTCACCTATACTTTTGTTTAATAATATTGCAACAACACAAAAAAATAACCATTTATGTAATAATGACAAACACAAACCACACGAGAATTTCAGACACAGTACAGTCGTCGTTCGCTAACTGCAACATGTTTACATTGCAGGTATCGAATGCCGTCCGATAACTGCAACACTTAGCACATGCCAAAATTTAGAGGGGGGTCCGTCACTACCAATTTTGTTTTCAATTTTTCAATAATGTCGAAATGTATTTTTTTAATGAAATAGTGGCAAAAAATAGCAGAAAACTAAAATACGCAAGCTTTTCGATTAATCAATTTATGATAGTCATATTTCCGCATCATAATTTATTGCGTTTCAGTAACTACTTTACATAACCAATATGTAGGCGAAGATAAAGTTCATCACTACAGAAGATCATTTTACGAGACGTTTCTGAACTCAATTTACGAATGAAATTTTGACAGAAAGCTCGGAACCGGTGACATAACGCAAGTAAAAGCAACATCAATGTCAGCATGATCCGTGACACCTGTCAGTTCCTAAAATGTTCTATTTAACGCTAGGTCACAAAATATTGTTTGTGATCTACTATGCACTGCCTCACTGAGTAGGGAAAGCTAGCCAAACAATGCACAAGGATTTTTTTTCTCTTATAATAATTACGGGAAGTGAACCACATAACATGGTGATTTTGCTTCATTGAATAATGATGGAGATCTATAATCTCCCATTTAGAATGAAGAGACAACAAGTAAACGAAATCGAAAAAAATCGAGGAAAATGAAAAAGTTCCTTTGAAATGTTACTAGAGATTCAACAATTTTCATTTTCGAATGCATTTAGAATCCACCCGCGAGATTTGCCACTTCAATGTCAAATATGACTTTGACTTCAGATTTGACGGATTGCGGTCCGATAACTGCAAAGTTGTTGCAGTTATCGGTCTTGCAGTTAAAAAGCGTTGCGGTTAAAAGACTTGCAGTTATCGAACGGCGACTGTAATTGGGTCCTAAAGTTTAAAACGGTTTTCTGATTTTTATATATCAGCTGAAAGAGTGCAATTTTCTGAGCAGAACGTGATTTTTAAAAAATGTTTATCGTTTCCCTTCGATTTTTAAATGAAATATAAAAAACTGCTCGAAATGCCTTAAATGACAGTTCTCTCATATACCGTACATGGGCGAAACGTCAACTTAGACCTTTCGAGTAGTTTTTTTACTCTTCATTTAAAAATCGAAGGAAAACGATAAACATTTTTTAAACATCACGTTTTGCTCAGAAAACGCGGCTTTTTCAAATGATATATAAAACACTGGTATAGCCTTAGGACCCAATTCTCGGTCTTGAAAACATTGCCTTTTACAGTAGTAATAACCACATTACTGCGAAAGACTATAGAGATGAGATTACGCTTGTATTTTTGTCTCATGCTCTATCGCTTGCGGCAAGCGACGTAACCAATTTCTCAGTACAAAGAGAAACAAAGAGTGAAATTGTGCACTATCATTTCTCTTTTTCGCGTTCGCGTCATTTCTCTTTGTGCTGATGAGTTTCTCAACGGCTGCAGCCTTTCTTCTCAATGTGAAAAACGAAAAGTTTACTCTTTGTGCACTTGAATTGAGCAAATAACATCCCTGCGCGCAGCCCTGTTGTTCTTAGCCGTCTGATCTCCTTTTTTACTCCCTGGAGGTCAAAGACTGGAATTGAAATTAGTGCGGGCCGGAGCTAAGTTTGACGCTTCTGCCAGGCCTTCAACTAAACCATTTTAAATCCAGAGTTTCTAAACAGTTTGTATCAAAAGAACTGTTCAATTTCACATGTGAATTTGGTCTATATATTCTAAAATATTCTAAAAGAGATCGTGACTCTTGGATAATGAAAAAAGCAGAAAATTATTTTTCATAAAATTTTCAGTGATATTTGTGGTGGCTCTGAATAGAACCGTTTTTGTGTTTTACATGAGAAAAAATAGAGAATAAATTTGAACTCGTTTTCACAGATTTACAGCTTAATCAGTTATTATCCAGTGGATTTTGGCTGAATTATAGCTTAATAAACCGTTATTCAACAAAATTGTTTGTTGGGAATCTTCTATCGGCACGCTTCTAGCGCCACGCTGCACAGTGTAAGGAATGTAGGGTAAGACGGGACAAAAATCAAAACTACACGATTTTGTCGATAAAACAAGTTGATGTGACAAGGAAAGTTGTTCGTTACCTTCAGAGCTACTAAATGCATAAAAGTCTTATGCGATACACTAAATCACAAAACTGTCCCAAACGACAACGCACTCAACCTATACCAAAAACCGTTAATCTCTTTGTAAAAGTTGTACATTGTAACGAAAACTGCGGTTTCTATGTTTTACTTACTTTTACATAACTGCAAAAGTGACTTATGCGTAATTATAACAAAAATAATTTTTTTTAGGTATTCTTTTACGTATAATTTTTATTATTCTTTGTATATTTAATTACCAGAGTAACAAACAATTTAAAATTCTTCATGATGCATATTATATTATCGAGGCAAGTTTTGGGTCATCTTTAGACGAATTGGAATAGTTGTTCGAAACGGTAGCAGCAAATACTAATTCTTTTGGGGAATTATTTTCATCGAGCTCTGCAACTCGCCGTTTTTTAATTCTGGTTGAGCAGCTTTCAAGAAATTTCTGAGAACGCTCACGAGAAGAAATGTGGTTGTATTAATAATTATTATTCTCACCGAATCGAGAAAGAGCAAGCGGTGACTCCAACAAAATTTCATGCTTTTTCATAAAATACTTTTTTATTCTATTGCATTTCTCCCATTTCGAGTTTAATTTCGAACAATATACAGCAGAAAACTTGTGCAAATTTTCATAAACATGCTCAACTGTGTCTTCTGGTAGAGACAATATCGAAATAAACATGATGTTCTTTTGCTTGCATTGCAGTTAAACCAGTTTTCAAATATCTGCCGCTTCACGAGCGATCGGCATTGACATACGAAAAATAAAGAGTTGCAGGAAGTTGCAGCTAATTTTTATATATTTTGTAGAGGACACTTCAAGCAAACTTTTGATGTATGTTTTAGAGAGGAACTCGGTGAAACTTTTTTTTAAAACGCTAACGAAAGTTTGAGTTCGCGTTTTTTTAAGGATTAATACCTTCACCAAATTATGATACCGATTAATCATACACACAATCGAAACCAAGTCTCTCTATCAATGAAATATATTGCACTAACCTTGATTGTTATTTTTCATTTTGTGTTATTGGAATACACGAAGTAATTAAGTTTTACCAACGTTTAGAAAACGCGCGACAATTTAGCACGAAATGTGAAACTAATGATTGCTCTGGACGCTAACGCTTGCTATGCTTGTATTAGTATTTGTGATGCTTCCCAAAGCTCACCAATACTTGTTCACAACCCAAGAGATATATGTGAACACTTCTGGGTACTTGGTGCATCCAAATAAAAAAGAAAGAAAAACGATTTTCGTCTATGGCTCAACGCACTGTGCGCTGCGTCGAAACGGGGATCGTCACTCTATCGTCTCACCAGGTCTTCTCGACCTGAGAAGTTAGTTCTCGACTGTCTGCTCTGCTGTCAAGCAGCGTACGGCATGCGCTTTGTTCTCTCGTCGCATGAGATCAATCAAGGTAGGGGTGCCTAATATTGGTGTTTCGGCCTGATCCGTACAGGCATAAACGTTTTGCAAATCTTCTCATCTGGTCGCTTGTTCCGCCGGGAAGTTATTGAGCAGACGTTGTTGTCGTTGGCGATGCGCAGAAGCGATTCTGTTAAAAGAAAGGTGGCCTGCACGTGCCATTTTATTACACATATTTCAGTTCTTATCTTTCCGCACATTCTGCACACTTTCAAAATTTTCAAACATAAACTGGTTCGAATAGCTATCTTTGTGAAAATGAACTGCCTTTAGTAAACTAATTACAGTATTTCACTGATTCAGGCTTCTGCAAATGACTGTCTTTCCGTGACAGCAAGTTTTAAACTAATTCGGCTCTCATTGTACTGCCCAACTCTCCCTGCTCCTCATTTGTTCGGTACATACCATATACCATATTTTAGCATTTGTCCTGATTTTTCTGAATGATGCCGGATATTCAAAAAGGAAGCAAACTGTTCAGTACTTTCATCTTGACCCCGGGAAGAAACGAACTTATTTCGAACAAATTTTTCTTTGGTTGAATCTTGACGAGAGAAATTGTCTAGTCGTTGAGACCGTTAAACGTTTTTTGACAATTGTTAAGTTTATTTCAAACAGTTTACTAGTGTTGCATTTTTTAAGGTATCTACTAACGCCTAATAAATCAAAGTTGCAGAATTGAATCGTTCGATACGTTAAATGTGAGTCTTTTGGCGTATTTTAAAATCCAAATCTCAAATGACGTGTTTTATTGATTGATACTTCAAAAAATAAAAATAGCTTGGATCAAATTTTTGCTGGAAAAGTTGTCCCGATTTTTAACTCAGACGAAATGGTTTTATATACTGTGTACTATTAATATTGTAAAAGTAGCAGAGCTTCACTCCAAATTTATCAAAACAATGAAGTGATCAAGTTACACCAAAAGCTTGGTTGGTGTAAAAAATTTAGAGCCTATTTAAACACAGCAGCTGTTAAGTTTTAAGCCTGTATTACACTCTTTGACCAAGCGTCAAATATTTGGCACATTTTGACAGATAAAAATTTGGTCAAATAGAATTGTTTGTCACTCTCCAATTTTAACATGGGGCAAACATGGGCAAACAACAACCATGATGTCAAATAAATTTGACCGTTATGTCAGAAGGTGAAATATTTGACCATTAGACAAAGAGTGTACTACAGGCTTTAGAAGTGGCAGCTGGATTTTGCCAGCACCCGTTTAAGAAATATCAAACAAACAATTTTGTGTCCAGTATATCGTAGAATATTTAACATATATTAAAAAAGAGATAAAATTCACCTCCGTTTACGGTGCTTGTAACGTGGGTCTCACTACCCTACAATCGTAAATCGTTGAAAATATAGTCAATGTTCTTGAAATTTTCAGCTATCCAAAAGATAAAAGTAGAAGTTTTAGAAGCAGAAAAAATAGAAAATTGGAGGATGGTCCGTCAGAAAGTTTCTCTTATTATTTTTACCGAGCTGCAGCTGAGAACTGCACACTTAGATATTATCACCGAGTACGGCAAAATAAATTGCCGAGATTTCAACAGCTGAGATCTCGGTAAAACATCAAAACACCGAGATTCTGCAAAAGCAAAAATCAAAAGGGTTCGCCACAGAAGGCAGAATCTCGAAAGGCAGAAGCACGAAAGGCAGAATCATGAAAGGCAGAACTCTATTTATTTATTTATTTATTTCGTCAAGCAAATGTAGACTACAGTTATAATAATACAATGTTTTCTTATATTCTATACATTATTTCCAGTAGTTAGTCGTTTTTTTATTTGATTTCTGCCCATGGTGATGTCGATATTTTCGCAGTGCTGATTATAGTGACGCATCATGCGATTTATTGGGCTATTTTTTGAGTAGTTTGTTCTGTTAGAATTTTCCGAAAATATTTTACGATTTCTCAAATTTTTTTAAATTTTCGACTGGGTGCATAGAAATTTAGTTGTGATAATAATTGAGTAGATTGCACGCGTTGAGAAATAATGTCATTGATAAAATAAAGCATTGAAAGATTGCGGCGTTCTTTAAGTGCTTGTATGTCTATAAGCAGCGTGCTTCATATGATGGTAAGGGAAATGATGTCCAATTTAGCTTACGAAGCGCGTACAAAAGAAATTGTTTTTGGACAGATTCAATGCGTTCTTCATGTGTGGCACTATAGAATGCTACAGTATTCCAGAATTGGTCGGACGTATGTTATATATAATAGTTTGATTGTATATGGGTCTTGAAAATTGTGGCCGAAGCGTTTTATAAAGCCCAGCATACTATTTGCTTTGTTGATAATTGTATTATAATGTTCTATGAATGTAAGTTTGGAGTCTAAGATTACGCCTAGGTCCCTTACGATTTTGCATTTTTCTACTGGTTGGTTTCCTAAGAAAATGTTTGTAGGTGGTGTTACTGTTTTTCTGCTAAAGGCTATTGAATTACATTTTTTAATGTTGAGTTGTAATAGGCTTTTGTTGCACCAAGTGTAGAATACATTAATTTCATTCTGGAATATTTCGAAGTCTTCTGCATTGGTTATTTCTATAAAGAGCTTCATGTCATCAGCATATACAAGCACATGTATTGACTTAAGAAGGAAGGAAATGTCATTTACGTATAATATAAAAGAAGAGGGCCCAGGTGGGGACCTTGAGGAACCCCAGAAGTTACTTCTATTGGGTTTGAAAAGGAATTTTGAAAGCGGACTATTTGTGTTCGTTTTGTTAAGTATGACTGCAGCCATTCCAAAAATTTTGTTTCAGTTCCGTATTTTTCGAGCTTGAAGAGCAATAATGGTATGTCGATTCTGTCAAATGCTATGACCGTACACACAAGGCAGAACATTTCAAAAGGCAGAATTTCGAAGGGCACGAAAGGCAGAATCACTGGTAGCAAAACCTGACTCACGATAGCCAAGTGCGTGATGGAAAATTGGTGCGAATCCTGGTCACGGTATCAAAGCTGCTGCTCTACATTTATTATTTAATATTATTTGGTAACCAGACATAATAACCTGTCACAAGCAATGATGAGTTTTGATGGGGGCCTAATTATTAGATCCGAAACGCGCAAACTGGTTTGGCTCAGGTCCTAAAGACTCTAACGGCATTGCGGAGAGTAATTTTTCGATGTTAGCACAGATGTTAGGTAGGGTAACAGGGGTATTTTGGCCAGCTTTGGGAAGTGTTCGCACAGTTCATTAAAAACAAATACAATTTTTCAACATAAATACCTATTCTATTATACCATTGTTCAAAGCTAAGTGTCTATTTTAATATACACCGTTCAACAATGCAATATATTGAAAAATATCCTAGAAATATCAAAATTTCTAAGAAGTACTAAAAACATATTTTGGTCCACCAAATTTTCACTTTGGCCCACCTTTATATCTACAGACTTGTATGGAAATAGTTCGGACTAATTATATTTAAGATCATCATCGGTATTTTTAGAGCAAAAATAGTGGGTTTGAGGAGGACATCCTTCTGCTGTGATTTTTTGTAAATTTTAGGTATCTAAAAATGAAATGATTTGGCTTATAGCGGTTTGACAGGCATTCTCATCTGATTTCATATCGTTGAATGTGATAAATTAAGAAGTAATTACCTGTAAATTGTCACAAGCTGATTCTTTGTTCACGTGCAACGGCCGAACGGTAATCAAAGAGATGTCAAAACTTGCCATGGCCAAAATATGTTTCCTTCAGAAGGAGGCAAACATATTTCGGCCATGCATTTAACCACTTTTTCAACTTTTTCCAACATGTTAGAGTGTACAAACTGTTTCTTTGACATTTTATTGATGTTACTACAACAGCGAATTGTTTCAAAAGCATACATATTTATTACAATAGCTTCCGGACGTTGACTTGTATATTACCACTTCCTCTTGACTTTGGGTTGACTCAGCCATGACTTTGAATATGTATGAGCTAATTTCAAAATAACACTACCTAGAGCCAGTTTTCGCCAAAAATTATAGTGTAGTATGATTGTTAGGTGTGTTATTCAATGTTGCATGCATAGTTTTCTAATATTCATTGAATTTATCAGATAAAATGCGTAAAATGTTACCGGGTGGGCCAAAATATGCATGTGGGCCAAAATACCCCCGTTACCCTATAACCTAAACTAGTCTCAACGGCTTGTTGGTTAAAAAAAAACAATTCATGCGGCAAAGACGCATAATCGAGGGCAAGGAACCGAGGCGGCACAAGCCGCCTTGGTTTCCACGGTCCGAGCCGGCCGCCGACCCGCCGTCGGAAGCAGCGGTATCTCGCATACAAACAACTTATCTACTGGTTTTCTAGAATTATTCAAACAGGTTTTCTTTCCCTTAGTTAAGTCCGAACGAGCGGTAGCGAGTAAGGACAGCATACACCTAAACAATAGAGTCGGCCAAAGGCCGCGAGTTTGTGTTATTAAAAAGAAAATAGACCATTTTTTGATTCTGCCATTCGTTATTCTGCCTTATGAAATATTCTGCCTTTTGTGATTCTGCTTTCCGTGATTCTGCCTTTCGTGATTCTGCCTTTTGATTTTCTGCTTTTCGTAGGAGACCCATCATTACGAGAACTTCGGTAAAGTTCATTGAGGTAGGTATTTTGCGATTATTTTTTAGATAACCCAGAATGTGAATAAAACAATTACAGTCGCCGTTCGATAACTGCAAGTCTTTTAACTGCAACGCTTTTTAACTGCAAGACCGATAACTGCAACAACTTTGCAGTTATCGGACCGCAATCCGTCAAATCTGAAGTCAAAGTCATATTTGACATTGAAGTGACAAATCTCGCGGGTGGATTCTAAATGCATTCGAAAATGAAAATTGTTGAATCTCTAGTAACATTTCAAAGGAACTTTTTCATTTTCCTCGATTTTTTTCGATTTCGTTTACTTGTTGTCTCTTCATTCTAAATGGGAGATTATAGATCTCCATCATTAATCAATGAAGCAAAATCACCATGTTAGGTGGTTCACTTCCCGTAATTATTATAGGAGAGAAAAAAATCCTTGTGCATTGTTTGGCTAGCTTTCCCTACTCAGTGAGGCAGTGCATAGTAGATCACAAACAATATTTTGTGACCTAGCGTTAAATAGAACATTTTAGGAACTGACAGGTGTCACGGATCATGCTGACATTGATGTTGCTTTTACTTGCGTTATGTCACCGGTTCCGAGCTTTCTGTTAAAATTTCATTCGTAAATTGAGTTCAGAAACGTCTCGTAAAATGATCTTCTGTAGTGATGAACTTTATCTTCGCCTACATATTGGTTATTTAAAGTAGTTACTAAAACGCGATAAATTATGATGCGGAAATATGACTATCATAAATTAATTAATCGAAAAGCTTGCGTATTTTAGTTTTCTGCTATTTTTTGCCACTATTCCATTAAAAAAATACATTTCGACATTATTGAAAGATCGAAAACAAAAATGGTAGTGACGGACCCCCCTCTAAATTTTGGCATGTGCCAAGTGTTGCAGTTATCGAACGGCATTCGATACCTGCAATGTAAACATGTTGCAGTTAGCGAACGACGACTGTAAATATAAAAGTTAATGTATTAATTACTAATTCAACTGATTCAACTAAAAAAAGCATTGTTTAAAACTGGAGAGTTTTATTGCTTTCAAGAAATAAAGAAACATCTATCACTCTGCAAATTCCATCCTGCGAAGAGAGTGGATAACCTGCAAAATTGAGTGAAGAAAGAATTAATCGTTTTCTTCGAATTTTCTTTGCTGCAAAAAATAAGCTCTGAGAAAAATAGTGTATACTCACTCAATATTTTATAATCAGATCATTGCAGATTTTTTTATATAATAATAATCAGCCGCAAAACCTGCTCCTTTTTTCTACACCGGGCACGAAAAAACTGTTAGTGAAACATGCGTTATTCTGACAGCTCAGTTTTCAGGAATCTCGGTAAGAGCGTTTTTGTTCGACGAAATCTCGGTTAAATAATGTCAGGTTTCCGTGATTCAGTATTCAACTTTACTGAACTCGGAAGTTTTCGGTTTCACGGATTTTTTCGGTTAACAAATTTACGATATTGCGGTAAACACGTTGAGTTTCCGATTTCTAAGTAATTTTTTTACCAAACAATGGTAAACCAAAAAATTTTCAAGTAGTTCGGTATTTTACTTTACCGAGAAAGCATTGCGCAGTTAAGTGTGTGTATCTAGAATTTATGCTTCAAGTGTTTGGTTTCAAGTGGAAAATGCCATTTATTTTCCGAGATCTCAGACGGATCTAGCGAACCTATACATTAGAGAAATGACAAGACACTCACCGTTAAGGCAACTGTCAACATCAAAACGGGCGAGCTGTATAAATTTGCATTGCCGTTACCCGTTTTGATGTTGACAGTTGCCTTAACGGTGAGTGTCTTGTCATTTCTCTAATGTATAGATTCGCTAGACGGATCAGAACAGTCAATATCATTTATATTTTGTCCTTCGAACAACGTCCTGACAAATCTGTTTTTTGTGAAGAAGCGTCGAAAGGAAATTGACAATGAACCCAAAAAAGAAAAAAACGACAAATAGCACCGATGTAGCGAAGTATTACATGATATGCAAAACATTCTATGGGTTGCCTAAAATAATTAAAAATGCTACTAATTCCAGTCTAGTAATTCCAATCAATATTTGGCTACGAATCAACGATAAATAAAATAAAAGTTTAATTTTTCGGGTGCCATAGAGCCAGTGATGCATCAATTGTATGGCAGCTCACAGGCTTGCCATCCCCGTGGAAGGAGGTCTCAAACAGGACTATGCTATAAACGTCAACTCCGTCGCGTTACCAAATTTTATAGCGGTACCTCTGACATTGTGGTACCACTGACGTTGCGGTACCACTGATACCGCAAAACACGACAAAATTTGCCAGTAATGACAATCATTATTGTGATAATTTTGGTAACACCATTTACACGGTAATATATCCTAATGTTAGAACTGCGCTGTGGTCGAGAAAAATCATGGTTTTCAAGTTGTTTAATTAACAAATGACGCCATATTGCATGAAGATTTTGGATACGGGATCAGGGATGCCAGGTCATTTTTCCAAATGTCTTCACGTTCCAATAAATAATGCCTTCACATGTCTTCCAACCCGAGATGGCTCGTTAAGACGACCGACTAAAGACTGGAAAAGTTACCGGCGTTACGGTAGTTTTGCAACGATATAACACTGTTTTTGTGAGGTTTGTGTATTTTTTTTTTTTCATGTCAACACTAAAACAAACAAATTGATCGCAAATATAAACTGGGATTGATTAAAATTGTCGATTATGTACGAACTACGACTGCTCTAAAATTTTACATTAAAAAACGGCAACGCTTCTTATTCCATTAGTATCGATAAGAGCTGGAAAAATATCGATTTTAGCGATTCATTGACCACTAATAGCGAATTTCTTTATTCCACCAGCGCACCTCGTTTTGACCTAAGAGAAGAGTGGCCAAGTGGCTTCTTTCTCTTCTTCTTTGCTATAAAACATATCACCGGTTGAACATTATTTTCGTCTGCCTTATGCAAAATCCAGTGCAACCAGAAAAATTTATTTATTTGATATTTTTATTTAACATAAAACACAACAATGAAAATTGGATTACAAATAACATATAAAACAAAACAACAAAACTTCGTCCATATTTATATCATCATACTACCACTGCCAAACTTTTTTTTGTTTTTCTGACTTCTCCGGACTTTTTATAGAGAGCAGAATGAAAAATATTTGGCGAAACACTTAATTCCTGTTGCAAAACCAAGGGGAAAATTGCTTGTTTTCAAGAAAAGCTTGATTTCACGTTACCACGAACAACTAAATAAACAACATAATAATAAAAAGAAATACCTTCACTGCATTTTCGACTATTTCGTAAGATTTTAAAATTTGGAATATCTTTTTCAGATTTTTCGCATATTTTTAGCCACTGTCGATAAGGTTCTGCATTCTTGGAAAATCGATAAAATTTTACGACCAAACTCTTGGCACTTCATTCAAATTCTTTTTTGCTTTTTTGTCGCAACGAAAACAAAATTGTGTCCAATATATTTCACTTTTACTTACTCAATGATTGGGTCGAACGCCGGCTGTTTAGCAACACGGCAAGCTGAACCCCTTTTGAATATTGTCACACACGCGTGCTGTCAAAATCAACCAATCACGTTTGGAGCAAAAAACCTGGAGCAAACCGAGGTATCATCTTGGCCACTCTTCTCTTAGGTTTTGACCTAGAAGCGCACTAACTGCTGTCAAAACCCTTCTTTATTCGCTCGATTTTGACCCAGTTTTGACCTGCCGTGCTGCCCGAAGCGCACTGTAAAATTTGTCAGCGTCAACCCACCACCGCACGTGCTAAGTTCGAAACAATTATCTGGCATCTCTTTTTTACTTGCATCTTAAATGGCAATGACGTTTTATTATTCCTCGACAGTTTTGCCCGCACACAGTGGATTAAAGAAATTCGCTATGTGTATTGCGACATGCTAAAAAACCTAAAAACCGTTGCGTCTTTTTACACATGAAGCAAAAATAGCTGGGATGTCTGTTATCTGTGGTAATAGTGTCTAAGATAATGAAGCTCGCATCGTGAAAAAGCTATACCGGATTTCATTGAATGGTTCTTATCTTGGATAATATTACTTGAGCTACGCGAATGTAATGGCGCTGGTTGAGTGGGTGATGAACGATTGAAATTTGTGTAGACAACGTAATGTTGTTAAAGGTAAATTACTATTTTTTTTTAAATCTTTTAATTTTTCTTTCATTATTAAAAACGTGTCATTACGATACTTTATTTTTTTCATCATGCGCGCTACCACACAAGCTTCTCCAAGGTTTCTAACCTTCGATTGTAAGCTGTGCTTTGGCAAAATTCTATTGCATCACAGATAGCACTAGCCGTCAGGTAAAAGCAGAAAGCTAGCCAAATTCAACTCTCGCACACACTCACACACCACTGTCAAAGGGATTGGGAATAGGATTGGGCGATCTTCAGGGAAAGATCGATCTTTAGGATCGATTCAACCTAGAGGTCCTATGATCGATCCATCTGAAAAATCGGAGCCGCAGGATCGATATCTATTGAATCGATTTTTTAAAGCACTTTTTGTGTTGCTGTGAAATTTACCGAACCAAGCACCACTTTTTTTAAATTAACTTTGGTATTAACACCAGTGCACGTGAGAAAGAATAATCTATTATTCTTGAAGAATCCAAGTCACTTAAATAGTCGCCTCTCGTCACTGACGAGATGAGCAAAATGTTATATTAGAGAATATGAGTGGAACTTGGCTGGTGACAGCTGAGTCAAACAGTCCAAAATCCAGCCGACTCACCATCTGCAATATAAAAATTGGTCAGGCGACTCGTCACTCGCCCCTATAACAAAAAATCCCTAAACGCGATTACTCGAAATAATGTTTTTGGAGCTTGGTTCGACTGTTGTATTATGGGCAGGAATGGAATGGACTATATGGAGGCATGATGATGTTATAACCACACGCAACCATTCAAAAGCCGATAAGATAACATTAACCAGAAACGATACACAATACCTGACCTGACCAGAAACGGTAGCTTGAGCTTGAGCTTGAACAAACCAAGACTATGCTATCGCTGTCAAATCTCATATATTTGCTGCGTACCCAACATCTCAACGGTCTGCGGTTCGCCTGACAGTAACGAGAAAAGTCCAGCAAAAATTCCATTTAACTTGATATGATTGCCGGAAGAACTCTTCACTCTCACATTAGAAAGGGATAGCATGATGTCATCCCCTTGGAACAACCGCACATGACCAGAAACGGTACACGATACCTGACAATTACTCAAATTCGCATCTAGTAAAAGTTCTGCACGCTGAAAAATAAATAAAATTTTCATAAGTTCAAAAAATCGGATCGAAGTAAAGCGATCTTTTCGATGTTTTCTGGGCTGAAAAATCGATCAAAAAAATCGAGAATCGGGGTTGAAATGATCGATCTTTTGTAGATCGATTCAAGATCGACCAATCCTAATTGGGAAAGAACTAGTGATGGGAAATATCGCCCAGAACGGACATCGATAACAATCGATAATTCCGGGACTTTTATCGATATTATCGATAAGTATCGATAATTTGACAGCTATTGTTTGCGGTGAAAAAATTTTTTTCAGAAGATGAAAAAAAACTATTTCAGATGGCGATGAAAAAAAAACTATGACATATAATTGAGTTGGATAAATTTCCCATGGAAGGTTGTCATGTTAGCTTCCTCACAAAAAATATTACGTCTTTGCGTGCAGCCTTCCGACAGTTAACCGGAACATTCGCCATGGCGGACGAAAACATGCGTGTAGCCATGTTTGTAAGCTCTTTCTTCGTTTTTTTTTATTTCCTCCTCCGTTTTCGAGACAAAATTGTTGGAATAGATCTTGCGCTTCAAATTTGCCCAGAAATTCTCGATGGGAAGCAGCTGGGGGACATTGAGCGGATTCGCCGACTTCGGTACCACATCAATATTCAGCCGCTCCATCTTCTCCAACGATCGCTTCGAATAGTTGGCCGACGTCAAATCTGGCCAGAACACCGTGTCTTCGCGCTTATGGTATTTCTTGATGAACGACGCAACTTCTGTCAGGCACTTCGTACTCAGGGATGCCACATGTACAGATTAATCTGTATTTTACAGATTTTTGGCCGAAGTAACGGTACAGAATCTGTATATACAGATATACAGATTTTCGTCGAAAAGTACAGATCTACAGATTTTTCGAAACTGACATTAATTTTAAAAATCAATCCAAATTGAACATATTTTCAACTCCTCACACGTTTTAAGCTAAAAATTTCGCTTATGTACCATAAAAACGCAAAAAATACAAAGTTTTTTTACAGATATTTTTGTTCCAGATACAGATGTTCAGATTTTTTCAAGGGAAAACACTGATTTAAATGTGGCAACCCTGTTCGTACTATAAATGTCCCCGTTCACGGCCAGCCCGGAGCGAAAGAAGAGCAATTTTGACATCCCTTTCTCGCTGATTGACAGCAACAGCCGCTCCTTCTTGGGGAACTTGGTCTGTGAAATAAACCTTACCTCGATGCTCACTTCCTTCGTGGGGGAGGTAAAATACGGAGAGCCCTGCTAGTCGTTGTCATCCAAGGTGAGATAGGTCTAGTCGTCCAATACCACTGCCGCGTCGCGATTCGCCGGGAAAATTGACTTGACCATCTTCAACCGCTGTCGCTGCGTCATTGCCTGCAGCTCCAAGACCAGTGGACGGGACTGCCGCTTCCTACATGATGCTTTTTCACTGTTTTAGAGCACGCACAGTTCGCCATCACAGTTAGAGTTTGACTGATAGGGCTGTCAATTTTTTTTTGCTAACTCATGGGTTACTATGTTTGATTTTTTTTTACCGCAAACGTTATTCGACAAATGCAATTTTGCTATATAAATTTGTTAAAAACAGAGACAGTGATGGCCCAAACAGAATGGATACGTTGCGTTGCGTTGACGTCAATGTGACAGTAAATGTATGGGCTAACTGTCAAATTGCCGCAAACGCAGCCGCAACGTATCCATTGTGTTAAGGCCTTGAATGACAAATCTTACGATACTGCAAATGAAAATTCAAACAACCGGACGAGTTAAACAGTTTGTTTTGGAAAGTCTTCGGGTTTTACGCCGAGAGTGCTTTCTACGGAGTAGTTTCAAGCTGAAGTTTATTTTGAAGGTTGTATAATAAGAGAAATAATTGAAGCAGGCAAAATTCTGTCAATTTTTAAATGGCCAAAACTACACGAAAAATGAATCAATTCTGACAAAACAGGTTTCATTTTACTGGAAAACTGTCCTAGTTTCCTAGTGTTACTTGAGAACTGGACGTGACCAAGGTTCACTGGAAATGTTTCGGATTTCCGGAGTGTGTGCCAAAGTGTACATTTTTGCAACGCGTAGAACTTTTTATGATATTCTGTTTCACTTTGGTTTATATGTTGTCAATAAATAAGAATTTATTTCGGGTTCATTGGTAGCCAAAGATTGGAAATTCGCCAAGGAATCATCGAGATATGAATTTATTAAGTATGGGTGTTGATTTTGGCGGTTTTTTCCCTGTTGGGTACTAATTTTCTTTGAGCTTGCAGCACTCTAGCAGAATTCAATCGAACATTGTGGGTGTGTAGGTCATAGAGCAATTTATCTGGATTAACATTTAAATAGATCAGATTATTTTCACACGGATTTTCTCTAAAAGGTTATTTATGCAGATTTTCAAATTAACGTGGTTTTTACGCGAATTTTTTAATTAAAGCGGTTTATCAAGCGGATTTTTGAATTAACATGGTTTTTTCACGAGGCATGTATCCCCCGCGTAAGAAAACCTAACTGTATTTGAACCTTTTTCTTATGAATCAATATATCTTAGTAAAAATTATCTGAACTTTCCTTCGAAAATATAAAAAAATGAGTTTAAGATCCTACTCTGAAAACAATATAATTTTAAGAACAAAAAAGGATTTTAGAAAAAATCGGTGATCTCAGATTTTTTTGAATGAAGTATTTTAGATAGACAATTTAGTTGCCTAAAACGCTCTATGCGTTGCAAAAATGTACACTTTCACACACACTCTTGAAATCCGAAACATTTTCGGTGTAGGTAGGTCATACCAAGTTCCCAAGTAATACTAATATAATACTGTTTTCCAGCGAAATGAAACCAGTTATCAAAATTGATTCATTTTTCGTAAAGTTCTGGCCATTTAAAATCCGAGAGAATTCTATTTATCTCAATTATTTTGTCTAGCTCCTGTATACATCAGGATACTTTTTTGGCGCAACAATTTCGTTGATTTGGATTTTTAGTGGAACTAAAAATTGTTTGTTGGGTAACAGATACTTTAAACTTGAACAGTTCCAAGTTAAACTAAACAATTACCAATTCGGTTTATTCGCGTTGAAAGAGATTTCGAAGGCTGTTCGCACCTACGTGAACCCTCGTATGTAATTGTCAAAATGTGCGTGATGACAAAAGCAAAAATATTTCCTTCTTTCTTTTTCGCACGCAGAAACCAAACAAATATCAGCAACACCGTCAACGCCAATAGACTGCCGCTATGCATGTCCATCGTATTATAAGAGTTGGCGAGCCAAAGAAAATACATTTCATTACAATTTCGTATCATTGCTTTTTATGAGATAGTGCAAAAAGTTTGGATATTTTTTCAAAGTTCTCCAGTACTAAGTACTCCAGTACTAAGTTGTGTTGTATATTTCTCAGAAACTCAGTGACACCCGTGGCGAACCGTTACACCACCCCCAAAAATGCTAAATCTTGTCGAATAGCAGCACCCAACAAATACCTAGCGGCAAAAGCAACTCCTGGGGTAGGGTAGGTGAGGTCTCCTTCTTTTGGGTCTCCTCCAGTAACCAGCCGCACTGACTTGTGCTCACCCTTATAATATCGATAATTATCGTTAACGTCAAAAAATTAACGATAATATCGATGACCAGCATTTATCGATATTATCGATAAGTATCGATAAGTTTCCCATCACTAGAAAGAACAAGTTTTTAGGAAAACGCTGCCAGTGTACAGTGCGGTGCGAAAAGTAAAATATTTGTAGTAAAACAGCCACAGAACCACCGGAAAAGACTGCTAATAGTTGAATTGTGGTCCCATCCAGTATGTGCGATAGTTGACGGACCGGCAAACGCAGCCTTTGTCGGTGAAAAAAGTGCATTTCTGCGAAACGCTGAGCCCGACCTGATTGCGATTTACTTGCTGGTGTGGTGGATCCTTCGCTTACCAGAAGAAAGCAGCAACCGGTGAAGGGCCGCTGCTAGAGTGAGATAGCAGCTATTGGTAGCGGAAAGTTGCGGTTAGGTTTCGTCGCCGTCGTCGTCGTCGACGACCGTGTTGGGGTCCAGTGTGTGTTATCAAAATATTGACATCCGCCGATGTTCTAAGCGTAAGTGCTTTAGATTTGCTTTAGTTTTCATTCCGAGGATGAAAGTTATGCAATTTCAGGTAAACTAACTCTCAGGATAGAATGAAGCGTAAAGCAGGGAACGATTTAACTACGCAGACACTGTTGGATTTTGATTTAGAGGAAAGTTCGTCCGATTCTGATTTTCGAATCGAGGACCATGACGATGATAGTGATGATTGCTCTGCCGGAAGCAAGGATGGAGATGTGAAGGGTGACAATGTCGATAATGATGAAGACTCCGATGAGGATGATGATGATGAGGAGGAGGATGAAGAAAGCGATGATGATGATGAAGAGGATGGGGCCGACAGCGGAACGACTGGAACTGGCTCGAAGGAAAGTGATGCTGCGACAAAAGTGGACGTCGCTTGTATTGGAAAACCTGCAGAGCTGCAGCAGATTTTAAACAAAAGTAAAGGATTTGATAAGGCAACCCTCAAACTACTGTCTACGGCAATCTGCTGCGCCTGTCTGGGAGATCGCAGCGATGATCAGAACGAAATTGTTGAATGCGACGGTTGCGGCGTGACTGTTCATGAGGGATGCTACGGAGTAAGTGAAAGTAACAGCGTTAGTAGTACCGTTTCTTCTTGCTCGACGGAACCGTGGTTCTGCGAAGCCTGTAGGGCAGGTGTTTTTGATCCCGATTGTGAGCTTTGCCCTAACAAAGGTGGCATTTTCAAAGAAACTGACGTTGGCAAGTGGGTTCATTTGGTTTGCGCTCTGTATGTTCCTGGAGTGGCGTTCGGTGAGGTGGATCAACTTTCCTCCGTTACGTTGTTTGAGATGCCATACAATAAGTGGGGAGCCAAAACGTGCAGTTTGTGTGAGGATGCCAAATTTGCGCGTACTGGTGTTTGTATTGGCTGTGACGCTGGCATGTGTAAAACGTACTTTCACGTAACCTGCGCTCAATACGCCGGCCTCTTGTCGGAAGCCCACTCGGAGGAAGCGGATCAAGCAGATCCGTTCTATGCCCATTGTAAGATTCACTCGGATAAAACTCTCATAAAACATCGCAAGCGAAATTACAATGCAATAAGATTGAAGGCTCAGAACCGCAAACTGGAACAGGAAGCCAGTAAGCTGGAAAAACCCACACCGGAGCAGGTACGGATAGAGCGGAAATTGGCTAAATACAGGAAAAAATACATAGCACACAAACAAACTAAGAATCCGCCCTGGGTTCCAACACAGAAAATGCCTCGGCTGTTAACGACCAGTGCCACAGCTTGTAAGAAACTCCTGCTGAAAGCGGAACTCATGGGTATTGATGCAGCTGCAATGGAATTTCAAGAAGCTCAAATGACGGCTCTGGCAGATGTGCGTAAAAAGTGGCACATTCCACCAGCATTTAGCGTAGAGTTTATTGGTTACTATTTGGATAGAACGGTTCGCTTGAAAGACATTAAGAAAAACCTCCAACACCAAGTAACTGCCAACAAGCGGCTGCTGGAAGAGCAGCAGCAGCTTCGGGAAAAGTACGATTCAACGATGAAGATAAATCAGGATGCTTTGAATCGAAACGAAGAGCTGAAAGAAGCTATCAAAAAACTATACGATGACATTCATGCCCTCTGTCCGAATAAGGCACTTATTCCAATAGAACAGATAGGTAAACCACCATCAGTACCGCCAATGCAGAACCCGAGCGTCGTAATAAACACACCAAGTTCCACTCCGCCGGCTAGAACGATTACTGTTCCAACGGCAGCAGCCCTGAAAATGGGCGTAGGATTTCCACTACAAAATCTCATTGCCCCCGGGGATACGGGACGAATACTCAGCACTCAGTGCAAACAGAACAGCGAAGAGCTGTTGAACGAGTGTGGAATATGCAAGCGCTGTTCCGATCAGCATTTGCTGGCCAAATGCGACACCTGCCATTTGTATTATCATCTCGGTTGTTTGAATCCGCCCCTCACCAGACATCCGAAGAAGTCTAAACTTTACGGCTGGCAGTGCTCCGAGTGTGATAAATCAGATGACTCCGGTCCGGAGCATGTGATACTGCCAAAGGCTCCGAGAAAATCGCGCACCCGGTACAGTAAGGACGGAATTATAGTGCCGTACGACATGCCATCGCCAGAGTTCGAACGGTCTCCACCAGAAATGTCGTTTGCGAAACGACCGAAAAAAAGTTCTGGTAACAATAGCAGTTCCGATTCCCTCTCTACTACCCCGGCAGGAAGCACCATCGCTACCAACGGTTTTGAAACGAAAGAAGTTCGTTTGGAGCTCCCCAAAATTGATCCTGATCTCGCTGGTAAACTGGGTACCGGTGATCAACCGCTGGAAATTACTCCAAAAGGACCAGCCAAACGGGGACGCAAAAAGAAGCTGTCTGCAGGGTCACCACCCTTAACGTCACCAGCCGCAAGCGAACTTTCCAAGGAGATTTTAAAACAGGAGGTAGTTACTGACGAAGTAAAGCCAATCGCCAGCACTTCTACGGCTAAAGCGACTTCCATAAAAGGTGGCAAACCTAAAGAAGAACCTCCACCTGATACTGTTCCGGTCGAATTGGTCAAACTCAATGTTAAACATGACACAAAAGACAAAAAGAAAGAAAAGGCCGAACCGTGTTTGGGCGCTTCAGTAGTAGATTTGACGAAAGCGAACGTAAAGCCAGATAAGAAAGATAAAGTTAAGGACAAACAAAATCCCAAATTGAATTCTGTGGAAAAAGATCAAAAGCTGCTCGTTCCTGAGACCAAGTCTTTGCCGTCAGTTACCTCGAAGGAAACGCTATCTACGACTGCGACCGATTCGAGTGTCACGATAACCGCCAGTTCGAGTGACTCGAACGTGACATTGAAGGATCCGTCCGCGGGTGCGTCGAAACCACTCGGTTCAGAGAACGCTGCTACCGTTGGATCTGAAACTGGTGCGTCTTTGTTGACACACAAATCATCCCACAAGCACAGCAAACGAAAAAAGGAGAAACATCGAGAGCATCACGCCGAGGACGGCGGTTCCATTGCCAGGGAGCATAAACGAAAGCGGAAGCGAAAGAACCATGACATTGAGAACCCCAACGATGCCAGCAGCAGCAGCTACAACGATCAAACCGGCCGTATTGAGGAGAATAGACCGAGAATTAAAATTAAAGTAGGTTCTGTTTTTATTTTGCTTCACATGTTTTACATTATTTAAAATTATTTTTCCAGATTAAATCTGTTCTTGACGGCTCCAACACGCACACAATAGTTTACGTTCCGAATGATAGCATCGAACCTCCGCGACCAACCACCAATTGCGAGTCGCTAATAGTAAGATTGTTATAAGATTCCATTTAGAAGAATAATGTCAAAGTTGAACTATTTCAGACAAGCACACCGTTGAGTTCACCCAGTGTACAGCAAGGGCAGAAGGCACCACCTAAATCCGATGTTTTGGCTGCAACTGTATCTGCTCCAACACTAGAATCTCCAGCTGCATCGAGCAGCAGATCTCAGCCAACGCTGGGAGGATCCGCCTCAGCGCCAGTAATTGGAACCGCAAAGCTATCATCCCCCGCTAGCAGCAAACAAGTGGTGCCCGCTTCGGGTCGGGGACGAGGCCGCCGTCTTAGCGTTGGTAGACCTAACAGAGCCAGTATGAACATTTCCAGTAGTAATACTTCTACGCCCGGTGCTGCCGGTGTAGAAATAACGTGCGACGTGTGCTCTACCACGGGCACATCGGGCAACATTGTTCAGTATGTCTATTTCATGCTATAGTTTTTCTGTATTTTAAATTCTTTTTTTCATCCCCTTCGTAGATGTGACGAATGTCGCAAAAACTATCATTTTGGTTGTCTGGAACCGCCACTAAAAAAGACACCAAAAAGGCGAGGCTACTCGTGGCACTGCGCCGATTGTGATCCGACGGTAAGCATTGATTATTTTTACTTATCATTAACAAATGATGTTATCATTTATGTTCTCTAACCAACCATTATTTTAGGACACGGAAAACAACTGAGGTCACGTGCGTCCGCGTACCTCCACGAAGCCCAGTAATTGCGTCAAGTGTATTTGTAAAATGTACTGAAAACGAGAAAAATTAAATATTCCTCTCACTGAAACTAAACACAGCGGCGGCAACCAAACGAAAAGTATTTTACTTTTTTTCTTTCGTATTGTAAGAAATACACTATTTGGTAACTCATTTAATATATAACTGGAGAATGTCATAACCTGCATGTTGTATGAATCACGGAACCTAGATGAAGAAGTAGTACTGTCTGGAATCTGGAACAATTCCTCTTAAGAAAAACCGTAGATTGTTGCTGTTCAAGAAAAAACTACGCTGGGGCTGCATGCTCTCTATTCGATAGTCATTAGATTGCGATATACGATTTAAAAATGTACTTAAAAAGTAATCCAGTGGAATGACCAATTCTATAGCCAAGCGGTGAAGTGGGAATCCGGGCTCCGTTTTTTCCAGTGTGCAACGGGTGGAGGCATAGTCATCGCTTTGTTGAGGAACATCTGCTGTAAGCTGTTGCCTAGTTTTAATCTAAAAGTCATCAAAACGGTGGGGGTCGAGGTTCCTACTTCCGTCGGCCTAATCATTCCCATAGCAGCCTACTGGCCATCGCAAGGTCCTTCCAGTGGTGGCCATAATGGAGTTCTCCTGTAACCGATTTTGACTGGCCACGGCTCCAGCAGTCTATCGACACCAACATCCGTTACAACATCGAGCTAGAGCCAACGGACGACATCGATCAGTGCTTGCAGACTATCGACAAGGCACTATCCACAGCCCGACAACCACATGTGCCTGCTTCCGGCCTGGTGAGTAACACTCTGAGCCTAGACAGCTTAACTAAATCTTATATAAGACTGACACAACTAAGCACCATTACCAATATACTGACCTGCCCAACGTAAAATCCTATTGTAATCGTCTCAATGAAATTACCAAGCCTGGTTGGCTCCCTTCCAGATTGAAACCCCTTCTGAAAACTCTTCATCAACATCAACACGCAGGTTGAGGTCAGTTAATAACACCAACTGAAAATGCTAAAGCACTTGGTCAGGTCGTTCCCTGGTGAGCACCTTTTGAGCCCGATCTGTCACTGATAATGTCTAAAATCACTGTGAGTCTAGTTGTCTCTGTTGAATCCAAAATTTCTGCTGATGAGGTAATGGCAGCCATTAAATCTTGAAAAAAGGAGACCGCGGGTGTCGATATGGTGGTCAATCTCGAGTTGAAAGATCCATCACCCCGTAAAGATCTTCCACAAGTGTAATCCCCATCCGCAAACCTGGGAAAGATCCCACCGACGCTAAAAGCTACTGAATTATTAGAAAAACGGATTCTAAGCCGACTGCAGTTCGCTGACCAAAATAATATATTCCTTATAGAGCAATTTGGGTTCAAGAGGGGACCACAGTGTCCCAACTCACCCAACAACACCAACTCACCCAGGTAGCGACCATTATCAGGCGGATCAAGTCCGTTTCTAAAACCAACTGCCAATAATTCCCAGTATGGAACATTTAACCCTCTAGTGCCCAATACCGCCATTTGGCAGGCTTCAGTCAAACCTCTAAAAAGCTTCAATAAATAGAACAAATTAATAAATGGGACCGTTCGCTTCAAGCGGTTTTTAAAAATTAACTAAAAAACTTTTCTCTGGTTGTATCGATTAACTGTCGTGTTCGATGTCTACTTCATCTTCAATAATAAATCTACCATTGTAATCCGGTCTTTCTCTGAGTATTACCAACAACATAACTAAAAAGCAAAAAACAGGATTGATGTCAAACAGATATATATTTTGTTGCGTTACATAAATGATTTAAACCCACGACCCTTGTTAGGCCTCCGGCATATCAACATCATCCAGCACCAGATCGTCTAGCATCTCTTCCAGCGTAATTCGCGGAACTGACGGATCCTCCATATCGTTGACATCCACCGGTATGGCTTTGCTGCCGTCCTTAAATATGTTCACGTTCTGTCGCATATCCGGATCTTCCTCCAAGTCCTCCAAGAATTCGTTGTAATCATTCTCAATGTCCGTGTCAAGCGCGACATCCTCAGCTAAATGTTTCAACTTCCAGTTCCGGATTTGCTTCCGGCTGGTTCGATCGTAGAACTTCTTAATAAGCAACACATCCGGAACGGTATCCTGTTTAAGCTTCTCAAACTCACAATTGTTTATATTAGCATCACGCAAATCGTAGCCCAAAACAGAATCGCCCGGTTTGAGCAAATGACCCAAGTGAGACCGAGTGTGGATCGTGTTTTCATTGGTTCCCAATTCGGAAGCTTTTACCAGCCACACGTCCGCCAGAATGTGTTTAAATGAAACTGGCCCTTGGCCAGGAAAATTACGCTTCTCTTGATCACGAATGATTTCCACGTCCATTACAACAAACTCAACCATTTGCTTAGGATTGCAGATAGCTTCGAACGGATTTTTCCAAAAGGCCATATTTTGTACTTCGGCCATCTGCGCGCTGAGTGGATCCATCAAGTGTATTGCGTTGGCTACTTTGGTAACCAAACAAATTGGCGCAATGTGGCCGAGCTGCTGCTGGAGTTTTTTGTTCAAGCATATAAGACTTCCTTTAGAAACTGGTACTACATCTACAGCGTACGAATACTTGTAGTTATAGGAATTGCTGTGAATATCATGAGAAATGAGTTTCTTCGAGTTGGTTACTTTCACGGGTAACACTGCTTGGAGAAAGTCAACCATTTTACGGGCATGGGCGTCGGTAGCATAGTAAAAATCAAGTCCTCCAGAAGGCGATGGCTTAATCCCTAACGTGTTCTCATGAGCCTTATGTTTCAAAATCATTTGTTCCAAATAAAAAAGCGTTTTTTTGTTTATCGATTTTTGACGGACCTGAAAATGATATAAGTTTTTAGTTATTGACATATCCTATAAACTTGCACTCGTTTACCACCTGCACTAGACAGCGCCAGAAATCCTTCGCCTCAGTACGGTGGCAATCATCGCACATTTGATTGTTCACCGTAAACTCGACGACAAAAACCTGCTGCAGCACAACGCCATCCATGACTTCACCGTGAACGGTTAGCTTGACCTTAATTCGTTTGGAATGTGGCTCCGTCCAGACAAATCCGGCATCGACCAGCTTGACCTCCTTCAAGCCCTTCAGCCGCTTTAGGCAAACCGATAGCAATTCCTTCGATTCCAAACTACACTGCACCCATTCACTGGGAGGATTCAGATATCGTTCGCAATTACGACAGAAAAACACAACCGCCTGCTTGGGAATATTGGCCGTGATATCCACGTGGGTGCGCAAACACGCAACGCACATATTAGAAGGGTTCGGTTCTATCGGAACACCACACTCGCAACAAAGACTGAGGGAATGAAAATAAGAGTTAGAGGTTAGATTTAGAATCGACAGAAACAGTGCACCTCTCTCACTTACATTTTGTTTTTATGGTTTGCTCCGATCGACACCGACGGACCATCACTTTGACTAATGTATTCCATCGTTTTGCCGGAAAAAAGAGAAACACTTCTGGCAAAATAAATTATTACATGCAAACGCGGAGCAAATGCAGCACCACGAGTTGCGAATGTAAACAAGAAAGAATTATGTCAAGTCAACTGTGAGCAGAGCTGCCAGTTTCTCCTCGCTAACGGTGTTCCGAAGTTTGTATGAAGTGAGCGACAGTTTTTCTCAGCGACACATTTATCCGACCCCAGCGCACGGGTGGCGTAGCGGCCGGTGTTGGAACTAATTAAAACTGGATATTATTTTATAAATTAATTAAATAAATTAGATATTCAATATATTACGTGTTTATTTACTGTTTTAAAAGAAAGCCAATAGAATAAGAAATGAAATATTACTTCAAGCGAATTCCCAAATAGGCAAATCAACGAGAAATTCAAGTATGAGATAACCAGATCAAAGAAGCAGAAAATATAGGTTCATTGCAAGGAACACTGATAATACCTATCACCGAACCATGTTAGAAAGTTAGCAGGCATGCCAAGCTACCATCTGACAAAATCTTACGGTTAGCTTCAGGGTCTGACGGAAGTTATAGGGCAAAAGGTGTGAATTTTGTCAGAGGTACAGCGGAAATGCTCTTGGTGATGTATGAAACATGAAAAATACCTATCACCGAACCATGTTAGAAAGTTAGCAGGCATGCCAAGCTACCATCTGACAAAATCTTACGGTTAGCTTCAGGGTCTGACGGAAGTTATAGGGCAAAAGGTGTGAATTTTGTCAGAGGCATAGCGGAAATGCTCTTGGTGATGTATGAAACATGAAAAATACCTATCACCGAACCATGTTAGAAAGTTAGCAGGCATGCCAAGCTACCATCTGACAAAATCTCACGGTTAGCTTCAGGGTCTGACGGAAGTTATAGGGCAAAAGGTGTGAATTTTGTCAGAGGCATAGCGGAAATGCTCTTGGTGATGTATGAAACATGAAAAATACCTATCACCGAACCATGTTAGAAAGTTAGCAGGCATGCCAAGCTACCATCTGACAAAATCTTACGGTTAGCTTCAGGGTCTGACGGAAGTTATAGGGCAAAAGGTGTGAATTTTGTCAGAGGTACAGCGGAAATGCTCTTGGTGATGTATGAAACATGAAAAATACCTATCACCGAACCATGTTAGAAAGTTAGCAGGCATGCCAAGCTACCATCTGACAAAATCTTACGGTTAGCTTCAGGGTCTGACGGAAGTTATAGGGCAAAAGGTGTGAATTTTGTCAGAGGTACAGCGGAAATGCTCTTGGTGATGTATGAAACATGAAAAATACCTATCACCGAACCATGTTAGAAAGTTAGCAGGCATGCCAAGCTACCATCTGACAAAATCTTACGGTTAGCTTCAGGGTCTGACGGAAGTTATAGGGCGAAAGGTGTGAATTTTGTCAGAGGCATAGCGGAAATGCTCTTGGTGATGTATGAAACATGAAAAATACCTATTACCGAACCATGTTAGAAAGTTAGCAGGCATGCCAAGCTACCATCTGACAAAATCTCACGGTTAGCTTCAGGGTCTGACGGAAGTTATAGGGCAAAAGGTGTGAATTTTGTCAGAGGCATAGCGGAAATGCTCTTGGTGATGTATGAAACATGAAAAATACCTATCACCGAACCATGTTAGAAAGTTAGCAGGCATGCCAAGCTACCATCTGACAAAATCTTACGGTTAGCTTCAGGGTCTGACGGAAGTTATAGGGCAAAAGGTGTGAATTTTGTCAGAGGTACAGCGGAAATGCTCTTGGTGATGTATGAAACATGAAAAATACCTATCACCGAACCATGTTAGAAAGTTAGCAGGCATGCCAAGCTACCATCTGACAAAATCTTACGGTTAGCTTCAGGGTCTGACGGAAGTTATAGGGCAAAAGGTGTGAATTTTGTCAGAGGTACAGCGGAAATGCTCTTGGTGATGTATGAAACATGAAAAATACCTATCACCGAACCATGTTAAAAAGTTAGCAGGCATGCCAAGCTACCATCTGACAAAATCTTACGGTTAGCTTCAGGGTCTGACGGAAGTTAAAGGGCAAAAGGTGTGAATTTTGTCAGAGGTACAGCGGAAATGCTCTTGGTGATGTATGAAACATGAAAAATACCTATCACCGAACCATGTTAGAAAGTTAGCAGGCATGCCAAGCTACCATCTGACAAAATCTTACGGTTAGCTTCAGGGTCTGACGGAAGTTATGGGGCAAAAGGTGTGAATTTTGTCAGAGGTACAGCGGAAATGCTCTTGGTGATGTATGAAACAGGAAAAATACCTATCACCGAACCATGTTAGAAAGTTAGCAGGCATGCCAAGCTACCATCTGACAAAATCTTACGGTTAGCTTCAGGGTCTGACGGAAGTTATAGGGCAAAAGGTGTGAATTTTGTCAGAGGCATAGCGGAAATGCTCTTGGTGATGTATGAAACATGAAAAATACCTATCACCGAACCATGTTAGAAAGTTAGCAGGCATGCCAAGCTACCATCTGACAAAATCTCACGGTTAGCTTCAGGGTCTGACGGAAGTTATAGGGCAAAAGGTGTGAATTTTGTCAGAGGCATAGCGGAAATGCTCTTGGTGATGTATGAAACATGAAAAATACCTATCACCGAACCATGTTAGAAAGTTAGCAGGCATGCCAAGCTACCATCTGACAAAATCTCACGGTTAGCTTCAGGGTCTGACGGAAGTTATAGGGCAAAAGGTGTGAATTTTGTCAGAGGCATAGCGGAAATGCTCTTGGTGATGTATGAAACATGAAAAATACCTATCACCGAACCATGTTAGAAAGTTAGCAGGCATGCCAAGCTACCATCTGACAAAATCTCACGGTTAGCTTCAGGGTCTGACGGAAGTTATAGGGCAAAAGGTGTGAATTTTGTCAGAGGCATAGCGGAAATGCTCTTGGTGATGTATGAAACATGAAAAATACCTATCACCGAACCATGTTAGAAAGTTAGCAGGCATGCCAAGCTACCATCTGACAAAATCTCACGGTTAGCTTCAGGGTCTGACGGAAGTTATAGGGCAAAAGGTGTGAATTTTGTCAGAGGTACAGCGGAAATGCTCTTGGTGATGTATGAAACATGAAAAATACCTATCACCGAACCATGTTAGAAAGTTAGCAGGCATGCCAAGCTACCATCTGACAAAATCTTACGGTTAGCTTCAGGGTCTGACGGAAGTTATAGGGCAAAAGGTGTGAATTTTGACAGAGGCACAGCGGAAATGCTCTTGGTGATGTATGAAGCATGAAAAATACCTATCACCGAACCATGTTAGAAAGTTAGCAGGCATGCCAAGCTACCATCTGACAAAATCTTACGGTTAGCTTCAGGGTCTGACGGAAGTTATGGGGCAAAAGGTGTGAATTTTCGCAAAGAAACTTTGAATTTTACGTATTCCTATGTCAAACCATCTATGGCACATAGGTTCTGTTCCGCAACGGCTCATATGTTGTCAGATGCATCTGTTTTTGTAATGTGAAATGAGATTGTGGTTTTTTCCATACAATTTTAAGGTAGGGTTTGCTACTCTAGGCTTGCGCTGGTAAAGCAAACATTCGGTCCAGGTTTCATGCGCTTAATGTTTATAATTCAGAAGAAAATTGATTTGCAAAACATAAGGTGATCACGAACTCGTTCCGATTCACCTTAAGAAAATTTATTTCAGAAGTTTCATTCATAAAGCAATGTTTCTAAATTTTCTTATTCTTTCCACCAGATAGCGTCAGCGTATATGAATGTTTTCAACCGCTTTCGCGATTCTGGACCCAGAAAGTTTCATGACTGAAGCTTTTATTGCTGGAGTCTTCTATTCTTTCCACTAGATAGCGCCTGTCTATATTAACGCTTTCGACTGATATATGCAGCGAAAAAAGGTAATCATAGATAGAGGAGTCAGGGGCATGACAATCATACGAAATGAGTACCCATGCGTTTTACTAAACAATTGTATACTCTATTTCTCTGACTCTCCTGCTAGAAGGCATAGAAACTCCACTGCTTGATTCGCAGATGACAATAATGAAAAATCAAAAGGTCAAGCAAAATCAGTGACACCCTGAATAAACGATTTTAAAAATATATATCGTGCAGAAAAATCCGTGCAAAATCCGAAAACTGCGTAAATTCCGAAGCCCGTGCAAAAACAACTCCCAAATTTCAAAACTCACGTTAAATTTCAAGATTCGTGTGAAAAACCTTGGAAAGTGGGAATAAAAAAATGCATAAAAACATCATCTAAAAAATAATTCGTGAAAAGCGACTTCAGTTACTGCTAAACGAAATCATGACAATTTTTCAAAAATTCTGTAAATACAAGGTCCTTCTTTTAAACACTATCCCCCACATTACCCATAAACCATAACATCTAGGAAACCATTGAAAAATTTCTGATTATGATTAAAATTATGATTTTATGACAGGATTGTGTTGGAAAATCCATTCAAAAAGGCAAACTGGAATAACTGCATAAGTTCACTTTTTCGCGAAATGCTGAATGTGAAAAATGTTGAAACTACCAGAGCTGCGATTGTTTTATTTTATTATTATTATTCTTCTGTGAAAACTGGATTGAACATGTAACGATTTTGGTTGACGGAATGGAAGATTTTAGATGCTAATAGCGCTCAAACAACTGTTCCGATTTCAATAGTTAATATACCGTTGGAAAGCTAAAATATACAAGATTTGTATAACATGATAATTTTAGTTACCATTGCGGAAAAGTTTAAAGGTCGAATATCCACATACATTTTTCATACGATTGGTATATTTCCCTAACGCAGACTTCAAAAACATAGACGAAATGATTTCACGCATTCAGTAATTGGCTAGCAATGCCAGCCAATTGGCATCGCATTCATCACCCAACGTAAGCGACGAAGAAAGAAAGCAGAGATGCTTCCACGTGATTGGTAAACCACCCCTATAACATCGCGCCATGGTTCAAGGGCTAACATCTCAACATGTGTGTTAAGGAGATAGCATATCACCGCTTCTTTTCATACATATTTATCTTATTGCTGACAGCGGGCACAATTTAATTTGAGCCCAGGACATGAGTTCGTTGTCATTCACTGTGACTCGGTATAGGGATGTCAATGGCTCTGCATAAACGGTCTGGCAAGTACCCAGTTCGGCTTACGGAACGCTAATTGCTATCCTCTCCGTCAACAACACACACCCCGTCACAGTTGAGACTCCAAAGCGTTTGTGCTCAGAAGCATCCATGTACCGGTTGTCGCTGTACAAGGTTCTGGAAAATTACTCCCAAAATCAAGTACTTGTTTACATCCGGAGGAGGGTCAAAAGCAGCGTTGCACTTCGAGCGAGAAGCAAAACCTTTTCCTCCTTTCTGCTTGAAAACGAGCCATATGTTACGCTTCTCAAGTCTTTTACACACACGCTTACGAGATATTCTTTCTTTTTCATGCATTCCCCTGAGTAGCAGCAAGCACGCATCGACAGGAAATTTTGACGTTGGACTAACGTCTATATCGAAGTTAGGCACCTGAATTTGAAAATCTAGTAATTCAACCGGGGAAAACCAGGGAAAAGTGGTCAGGTTTTGAGCGCTTATATATCAGTCATTTATTTTCAGAATTTCGAGGTTTTGGCATCAACCGATCAGAAATTCTTTTACGGTTGAATTTATGTAACAAAAATCACAAGAAGGTTGTATGCAAAGCCACGACCGCAAGGTTGAAGTAGAATACTTTTACAAGAAAGATAACTCGGCTGCTTGCGTGTCAGTCATATTTTCTAGTAAATAAACGTTGACCGTTCATTGGCAGTATTGTAATTTCTTTTTGTCTGATATTTTGAATGCAGTTCATTGAATATTTTTAAATTTTGTGCAAATGAGAAGTTGAAGTGCTGCCGAATTGTAATATGCACATTTAATACGACATCATTAAACGGGAACGGAACAAAGGCTACGGTTATGCAGAACGCGAATGCCGGCGCGATGCGATTCGCCTTACCGCTGTGAAATGTACAGCTCTTTTTAAGGTGAAGTAGAGCTATACATTTCAACAGATTTCGTCTTGCCGAATCGCATCGCGCCGTTATTTGCGTTCTGCATGACCGTAGCCAAACACTAAGCGACGCAAACACGTAATAATAGTCAGAGTATGCATGTAGATGAAGATAATTAACTTTGGATTATAGGGCAAAACGAGAAAATATTAACACTTCAAATAATCATTTGTGTTCTTCAAATTTCAGTTGTTCAATTTAATATCCGATGAAATGTTTGTTTATTATCTGATGAAGCTCTTATTTAGGCCAAATGATGCATTCCCAATTTACTAATAAGAGGTCGAATTTTGTGTTTTGACAAGGCTTAAGAGTTTTCAATAGTACAATAGTTCGAATGATAAAATTGCAATTTCATGCATTTGGTAGGAATCTTAGGAGATTTTTTAATCGATTGCTGCAAAAACGAAGGAAATCCATCGAATACTAACCGATTTAATAGCATTTGAAATTTTTCTCACTTTATTCAGTTTTAGATTTTCATTTTACATCCCTATGTAGCCGAACTTCCTGAGAGAAGTATTCTAATTCAAAATTAAATCTTCATTAATTTATTTGTTGTCCTTATAAGGACAATTGTTCAATTTATCATTGATAGTGAGGACTAAGGCGCACGGTCAACACAATGAGAAAGGTGTTTTCACATTGAAAACTAGACACGGCTTTACTGGAGGAAGTGTTGGCAAATGCATCTACCGCTAATACCACCGCTATCATACGAAAGCGCGTCGATTCATGTGGGGAATATCAACAACGAAAAATGACGCGCGTCTAAGCATAACCCGAACTGTTTCGCCGTGCTGCTCCCATTTTCCTTTACATCGGCCTCAGGGAAGTACCGGCTGCATCTGCATCTACCGCTGAGGCTGTCACTATACTGCTATTGGTACCAAAAGCTATTAACTCTTCAAATAAGTGTGTTATTTGTTCTCAAAAGAACAATTGTTCAATTCAAAATCGGATTTACGCAATCGCATCTCTGTAATATTACCGACAATAATATTCTTCTGAACAAACTGATACAACTTTCCTATTAGGCCTCTGCCATAATAGATGCGAAAAGCGACGCGAACCGATTCGCCATCAGTAGAGCTGTACATCAACCTACGGCCGAGCGAATCGGTTCGCGCCGCTTTTCGCGTCTAATATGGCAGAGGCCTTAGAGAAAGTTGCTGGCTGATGTATTCACTTCATGCAAGCCTGCTGCTGATGCTTCCCGCTACCACACTGAAACAGCATTTTAGTGAAGGGAGTGTCGTTGCATCAGCTGACCCTGCTACTATCCATGCTGATATACCCGCTGCAACAGCTACGCTATGCATAGCCATGCCAAAGTTGTGGCCGCTATACGCTGGCCCAACTGCTGAGCACCTGCAACGCTATCCGTAGCCATGCCACAGTTGTGGCCGCCATTGGTATCCGCTGTACCTGCATCTGCTGGCCCTGCTGCTATCGATGGTGAGATCCGCTGAAACTGCTACGCTTATTCGCAGCCATGCCACAGTTGTGGCCGCTATCCGCTATCGATGGTACCCACTGCTCGCTCCCGCTGCTGCTAAGGGAGGACTACTGTCGTCGCTGTTCAGAACTACTATGAGCGGCTTCGACTAAAACTGGCTCTTATATAGGGATGAAAATAGGAATGAATTATTTTACGTACGTGGTGGAATGATATAACTTGAAAAATATGTGTGACTTCATTCTGGTTCAGAGCGATCATTTAATAAGCTCCACCTCTTTTTTCAGTTTCTAAAGTTTTTCCTCTGTTTCGTAGCACGGATGCACAAAAATGATTTCTTGTCGAACCGGACCGATAGCACTCTCATTGAAGCAACAAAATAACATGTTTTGTGTCGTGTTGCGCAGCTTCGTTGAAGAAAATGTTCCCGTCCCCGTGTCGCATGTAAACAGATTATTGCGTTCAGTAGACAGTAGATAGTGTATCCAGCGAATAAACATCGATGGTGCTCTCACACACGCAACGGTTTTAACCCGTATCTTATTGCGGTTTGTAACATCAAGCGATTTCGTTTGCTCGCTGTTGCGTGTTGCATCATGTTGCAACTTGGCAGCTGGGAGACGACAAAATTCTGTTAATGCTGATTGATTGAATCGACTTCACATTAGCTCTGCATAGTCGAACTAACTGCTTTTGTGAATGTGTTCTAACAGGGCAATTTATTATTCAATGTCGGTTATGCTGATCGCAGCCTTTGTGCTGCCCCTACAGTGGGGAGTTCACTAAATAAAGTAAAAATTAGACAACTACAACAGAATTTGATTGCATCCCGCACAGAATGTCTGCTTGTGTTGATGCCAGAAAATTATTAACCTTCAATTATTTTTTTATTTGCCTTGAAAAAAGCATGTTGCGGTTCAAAATCGGTTGCTAATTACAACCTTTGAGCTGCCCTAACATTGGGGGAATTAAGATACACGGACAACATGCACTGTGGAAGCTATTTCACATTCAGTAAATAAGACGGGTGCGACAAATTTAAATTGCTAGGATGCAACACAGAATACTTGCTTGCGTTGACAAAAATTATTAACTTTCAATGACTTGTTTATCTGCCTTCAAAAAGGCATTTTGATTTCCAAAATTGGATTTCCTGATGGCAATCTTCATGCTGCCCCAACACGGGGGGAATAATGGCTGTCTGGCGACACACGCTGAGAAAAACCGCGCTGCTCCTGAGACGTGGTGACCAACCACAGGGCTAGTGCTGCTGCTAAGGAAGGACGACTGCTGTTGTCGCTGTACACACGCTGAGAAAAACCGCGCTGCTCCTGAGACGTGGTGACCAACCACAGAGCTAGTGCTGCTGCTAAGGAAGGACGACTGCTGTTGTCGCTGTCTAGAACTATTATGAGCGGCTCCGGCTGAAACAGGCTCTTATATAGGCCAAATAGCATGTTTTCAATTGCAAAGTATATGATCCTGTCGGCCGTGCTTGGGAAGCAAGCATATAACGACCAATCAGAGGTCGAATTTTTCGTTTTGACAAGGCTTGACTATTTTCAATAGTACAATAGTGTGAATAATAAAATTACAATTATCTTATTTTGGAAGAATCTTAGAAGATTTTTCAATCTATTGCTGCAAGAACGAAGGAAATCCATCGAATACTAACCGATTTATTAGCATTTGAAATTGGACATATTTTTCACTTTTTTCGGTTTTAGATTTTCATTTCACATCCCTATGTAGCCGAACTTCCTGAGAGAAGTATTCTACTTCAAAATAACCTATTGTTCGAGATACACTACTGAAAAATTGATAAATCACATCGATTGTCTAAATCATACCGAGCAACCAATCACCACCTCTCTTCACAAGCACAGTCGACACTAACGGATACAACCGATCTGACTTTGTAAACAGTCTCACAGCTTTTAACCAATAACGAGCTCGCTTTCGGTAGCTGCAACAGGTGTTTCAACACCGTTTTAAAATGCTTCTTTTATCATTACCACTGAACAGATTCTAAACACCAATGGCTTGATTGATAGGGGAAATATTGCGCAAGATTGTCATATAATAATTTAAATATGTTTTCGATACTAAACTAGTTAAAAGTTGTGTTAAAAGTCGTGCACATTCAACCAATCACAAGCTCGCTTCTTGTTTGCTCGCGGATGGATTTTTGCTTTGGGCTATATAATAGCCTGTGTCGTCTCATAGCAGTCATCAGTTAACAAGTGAAAGGTCACCAGGCCGGTCTTGTATAATCAGCAGCGGTGGCTGATTCCAGCGGCCAAACTGAGCTGCAGCAGAACCAGAGCGGTGGTATCAGGCAGCAGCGGCGGAGGTAGTGGGAAGCTGCATTTCTTCATTCAGTTCGGTGCTCCTTCGATCTGAGTTGGACCCCACCAGCGGTAATCCAATTCAGATATCGTTGGGTGAAAACGTTGGGTGTGTGTGCAGTGTGCACATATAGCGTATGTGCATCTGTATTGCTATGACATTTGCGATGATAGGGATGGCGCTGCTGCGTGTGTATGGCTAGCTATAGCGTGTGTAAGACACTAGCATGTGTAGCATATTATGGCTATTGCGTGTATATCTTCAGCGTGTGTACGGATAGTTATAGCTTGTGTGTGGATAGCTGCTGCGTGTGTAATGATTAGTTATAGCGTATGTATGGATAGTAATAGCACATGGTTGGATAGCTTATGCGTGTGTATAGAGAGTTGTATCGGATGTATGGAAAGGAATAGCGTGTGTATGGATAGCTATAGCTACAGCGTGTGTATGAATAGTTTTAACGCGTGTTTAGATAGTTATAGCATGTGTGTGAATAACTATAGCGGGTGTTTATCAAAGATTATTATTGTCATTGAAAATATTAAAACGTCTTAACGAACACAGTTGTGAATTTGATTTTACAGCAGCGATTTTAACTTCTTCAGCCAGTCTTTATTCATCGAGGAAAAATTACTACCTATGAATTATCAACACTTATTTACTAGAAATTTGACTTAGATCAAAACGGGTTCTTTTGAGTATCATAAGTTATTGGTAAAAAGAGTTGCAAGTTTTCTCAATGAGCATTCATTAAATTTTCGTTTTTGTTTCTCGGTGCGCGGTTTTGATTTTGTTTCTCGCACACAGAGAAAGAAACAAACTTGTCGCTATCGTGAAAAATAACAAAACAATTAGAAATGCTCTAAATCACAACTGAAGAAGTTAAGATATTTTCCTGTCACTCGCCCAAACCTTGATAACAACTACCGAAAAACGTGTGATTGAGCTCTTGCTATATTGAGTTATTGAACCAAACGTTTTTTTTTTTTCAAATACATGAAGTTATATGCTGGGCTGGAACTAACCTAGCATGAATTTTATCGATTAAATGTCAAACAATTTTTAAATTTAAAATTTTCGGTTGAATCGTTCTGGGCTCCAATTTCAGATAGTTTCGTAAAGTTTGCTTTTTGCTTAGATAGGAAAATTTTACCAATTCGCTCAATTAAATGATTGTCTTGGTAGTGCAGCAAACAAAGGGTTGATTCGAATATGTATGAAATGACAGCGATTAAATAAAAAATATCCATTCTTTTAGTATATATTATTATTTATAACGTTTTAACGTCTCAGCATCCAGAAATGCACTGTTAGATAAAATTGCAGCATATACTAGAGTTGCAATTCTCTCTATTATTTGTTTTAATGGAATATAAGAATACCGTAGTCCAACGTCATGCGGTCGTGTCTTGAATACCACCCTCCTACTTTTTTTTTGTATTGCTACTCAGCGACAGTAAAAGAGTAAGCGAGTTCCTGCTAGCGAGTAGGAGTACTCGACTAAAATTGCTCGACTAGGAAGAATGCTTAAAAAACTGTGTTCGAAAACGTAAATGATTTCTTCATCTACCCGGTTTTACTTTGTGCACCGACAGTCGAACGTGGGGGAAGAATCTGTAAAGTATCGCATACTGGAACGTATAGTGTATCGGACTGATTTCGTAAGTTTTTATGTAATAAAAAAACTGCCATCGCTTAGAATATCTTTCTCTCCTAATTGGGTTGTTAAGCTACTCACGGATTTCTGATTTTCATATATCAGGTAAAAGAGTGTAATTTTCTGAGCAAAACATAACTTAAAAAAAAATTATATCATTGTCCTTCGATTCTTAAATGAAAAATAATAATCGCTCCAAATCACTACAATGACAGTTGGTATATGGGCGAACTGTCATTGTAGCGATTTCGGGCAGATCTCGAGCAGTTTTAATTCGTAATTTAAAAATTGAAGGACAACGATAGCAAATTTTTTGAAAATCACATTTTGCTTAGAAAATGCAGCTCTTTCAGATGACATAAAAACTGATATAACTAAACAACCCAATTGGGACGTATTTCTGACTCTCATGACCCTGTGTGAGGCTGTTTGTCGGCTTCGTGTTTTCGTTCGTTTGCTGTAAGTCTGTTCTCTGTGGTAGTGGGTTCAAATCTTGACAGAATCAGACTAATTGTTCAGAGACTAATATTTATTCTCAGCCTTCCCATAAATCCTTTTGACGTAGAATACGTCTTACGGCAACATATACAGGAACCCAACTTCAATATAGGGATCCAATTTCAAGCCCGAAAGCGTCGAGAGCGTCACGAAAATTGTCCAATTCCAAACGTTTTAAACTCAGTCAGTTTCCAACCGATTTCTATCATTTTTGCAGTGATCGATTCGAAAATCATTTAAGCACCCGTTCAAATGCAGATAATTGTAATCAGCTTGTTCGAACTATTGTACTATTGAAAATTGTTGAACATTGTCGAAACGCAAATATCGACTTTTGATTGGTCGCTTGCTACCTTTCCCTAGAAAGGACGACAGAATGGAGTACCTAGTTAGCCGGGCATGCACTATTTGGGCTATATAAGAGACTGTTTTTGACGCAGGACTACGTCTAACCGCACTATATCGAGATACATTCTGCGGAAAATGAAACCAAGGTGTAACGTTGGAATGAAAGATTTTGAACGGTAATACTGATGTAACCACATGATGGATTACAATAATCAATATGCCATTGGATTGATAAAATGATGGACAATTTTGTGATTCCTCAGTTATCATTATCACTTCATTGTTAAACAGTGAAAATTTCATAAAAGTTTCAAGGTCGAATTTTCACGAACAATGTACCAATCACATGCGAGCACGCCTGGCACAGACTTCATGAGTAGATACCAATTATCCTGTATAGCAGTGGCAAAAAAAATTGACAGAATCTCCCCGTCCCAATAGGTCAACTAATATTCGCTTTCATGAGCCTAGACTGTTTTGATGTCTTGAAGGTGAAGCTTTTTCAAAAAGTTCGTAACCACCTCCACTATCAGACAGTTTTACGTTCTGCCAGGCATGTCCAAATCCACCACACCACTGCGTGTGTGTTTTAAGCGGAGGGTATTTTCATTGCCCTTCAGTACTTATACAAAACGGAAACCCAGTGTTCTAAATAAAACAGCCCTTCAGAAGCTTCGGCAAACACAGGCCCGAGTGTTCCCGACTTCGTGAGCCCTCGGGAGCCCGCTTGCTGACACGTGTTTTCTCAAACGCTTCATTTTTACAAAAGTACATATGACAAAAATATTGCAGGTGGTTGTATGCGATGACTACCGTCAAGCTATTCATTATTATATCATTGTCGAACTCGTCGTGGCGACCAATGCTTGTGAGTTCCCCGAAACTGCAAGTCCTCGGTTGCCTCATGTGCCAAAGTTAAAAACCCTCGGCTCGCGTGTTAACGAATGGCTCTCCGGTGTTTTACTAATGGCCCTGCGTGGTGTGTTTGTTAGCAGATGGGCCACACGCGCTTTGGTGGGCTGTGTTTCCCCCATGCTTGCGTTCTGCTGTTAGAATGTTATCAAAACTGATGTCTTGAAGGAAAACATGCTGGCACAGGCAACAGTACTGCACCGAGCAATGTATGAATAGAGCGCTGGTCACTCGTCGTCTATCAGTATTATTATGTGACATCTTTGCCGCTTGGTGATCGGAGAGTGAGCCATCGTTCATAAGACAAATAAATATAGTTTAATTTCGAATAAATCGTACTCAATTTAGGTCTGTATAGAAGCTTGCCTTTTCGCGTATTGAAGAAAATTGACTGTATTAGAATGAAAGATATTCATCAATGTTAAAGAGAATATTTTTATACTAAAATAGAGTGCTGCAAATAAATAATCAAAATACAGACCCTGTTCGATTTTGCCAAACACGACACGCAGAATTTTCCTGTTGCCAAGATTGAACCATGCCAAAAAAAAACGGTTCTCTTTTCATGACTTTTTTCATAAATATTTCCACTTATAAACTAGTTTTAGTTCCAAGACGTTTGAGGCGTCGCTTGATGAATTGATGCTGACGACCTAGATACTTGATATTACTACCCGAGTAATTAGAGGCTTAGTACTGCTTGGATCAATATCGTTATATTACCAGCACATGTTCCGGTTACATTCCCGGAACCGTTTCACTGATTCCGGTCATCCACTTCGGCAACATAAAGAACTAAAATACCCTTCTTTTGGCGGATGTTGTGCTTAAATTGGTTGAAATAATCAAGAAAACTAAGAAATGTGGTTAGACACAATCGCTCGTTTTTGGCACATGTGTGCCAAAATCGAACCGTGGCAGAAGTAAAACGAGCTCAAATCAAACAGAGCCTCAAAGGGAAATATGAAACTGTTGTAGTCCTACGTCAACTATGCGGTCGTGTCTTGGATACCACCCTCCTACTATTTCTCAAGCAAATCAGTTTACTTGCAGCAGGCAGCAGCAGCGGACATCAACACCGATGGCAGTAGGCGAAGGCAGCGTGGATCAGCAGCGGGCAACAGCGGCGGTGGTAGTGGTTAGCTACAGTTCCTACCTCTTTCAGTTCGGTTTCCCTTCGATCTGAGTTGGACCCCACCAGCGGTAATCCAATTCATATATCGTTGGATGAATACAACCCGAAACTGAAAGAGACTCGCACCGCCAGATGGTTTGAAAAACCACTATCATCCAGCGTATGTATAAAGGGTATGTGCACAAAACGTGTGTGAATATCTATAGCGTGTGTCGCTAGCTATATAAGGTGTGTGGTTAGCGTGTGTGGCTTGCTATATAGCGTGCGTGGCTAACGTGTGCGTATAGCTGGTGTGTATGTTTATAGCGAGACAGCTATATAGCGTGTGTTTATAAACTAAATAAAAAATTTGCCATGTTGAAAACAATTATTCAGTTGTCAATAAAAGGCATTGACAAATACAATTAGGATGGAATGGCGTCGAAGCCATAGATGGCCGACTTCGAGCCACCACGTGGTCAACTTCGAATTTTCAAATGCTTACCACTCGGTAATAGTTAGTGCATCACTTGTGAAAACATATCATCATGTTTGTTATGGTGATAAAAACATATAATAGTGTTTTCATAGATAACGCATTAACTATTCCCAAGTTACGCTGAAAATTCGTAGTCGACTACGTGGTGACCACGTGGTGGCTTCTACACACTACCACCTTAACCTTTTTTGACCAATTCGTGTATTCCCAAACCTATTCCAAGAAATACATTGACATAAGACAGACTGTCGTATTCTACGTTCACTCTGCGGTCGTGTCTTATAAACAACCTCTCAAACTATTTTTTTAACCATGAAAAGATAATCTTATTTTGACGTTAAATTGATGCATGAATTTTAAATACTAAAAAAGGCAAGTTTTTGTTTACAATTCAATAGTGAGTGATCATTACGGTGTTAACACATCGATACATAACATATCCCAGAATTCAGTTTTTCGAAAAACGAAAATGGATTCGCACTGCTTGAAAGAGGAGAGGGTAATGTCACTAAAAGTGAGAAGTCAAATTGACGCTGACTTTCTTTCTAAGGTTAATGATATAATCCCTGAAAATGTTTTAGGCTCACTGATAGACAAACGTACAAACGTTCGAAGATATGTCGAACAAAATCATCAACAAGCTCCGGCAAAAAAACGTAGTAGTCATCAATTATAAGGATCAACTCATTTGGTAACAGCAAAAGGCAAAGCAGAGCAAAGCCTTGGTGCTACATTCCGATCAGGAACTCGACCTTCCGTTTATTTCACACCGCTTTTGCAGCCAGTTGTTCTATGAGTTGGTTAAAAAAAATGTGATGACTTTTTCTCCTTTCTAGAAACAGTTGCAAACAAGATGAGTGTAGGCAGACAGAATAATTAGCTTATCAGTAGTTATAAGTTGGAAGATAGATGGTACTATTAATAATTTTGTACAACGCATGGGTACTCTTTTCGTGTGACTATTATGCCCCTTATTCCTCTATTGCTGATTATCTTTTTACGCTGCATGTATCAGTCGAAAGCATTAATATAAACAGGCGCTATCTGGTGGAAAGAACAAGAGATTCCAGCGATGAAAGCTTTTGTATCGAAAATGGTGGAAAAAGTTGAAAATATTCATATACGCTGACGCTATCTGGTGGAAAGGGTAAGAAAATTTAGTGCAACTTTTGAATTGAATTTCCTTAAGGTGAAACGGAACGCGGTCACGATCACCTCATACTTTGCAACTCAATTTTCTTCTGAACTACAAATTTTACGAGCATGAAACCTTGATCGATTGTTTGCTTCACCGGTGCATGCCTAGGAGTAGCAAACCTTATCTCAAAATTGTATGGAAAATCACCACAATCCTGTTTCACATTAAAGAAACAAATGCATCTGACTACAAATGTAAATTATCCCATGTTACTTTTTGTTGATTTTCATTTTTCATCACCAAAATGTCTATTTTCATTTATGTTTTTGCAAAACTTTTGAAAACGACATTGCTTGCTCCGCATTCATAATCAATACTAAATCTATTTGTCCCATCGATGATTTTCTACGCATATTTGACCCACTAGATATTTTCTATTCAAATTCCTGCCACTAAACACTTATTTCCATATTCACCATTTGGGAAGGGCACTAAAGACTTTGCCTTACAATGTTTGGCTACATTTCGGATCTCCAGTAATTCTGTACCGAGAATCGCTTTGCTTGATCATTCAAATCCGACACTTTCATGTCATTGTTAGGGATAATTAAACCTGGTGGGCAGATTTTCATCTGAACCAAATGCAGTACTATTCTAAGCATAGGAAGCATATGCAGTTGAAACACTTCTTTTGTGTGCAAAAATGGTGAAAGCTTAATAACATTTTAATATGATAGGAATGGGCAATCTTTAAAAACATCTCTTTTTAATAATAGATCATCTTGTAATTATTCAAACAACTAAACTAAACTTTTGTCAGATAGTAGCTTTGCTAAGGATACCATCTGGTCGAAGGTAGAAATCAGGACACCTTTGAGTATTAATAGAATCACAAGACTAGCCCCGCAATTATCCTGTATACTAATAGTTATAGATTTGAAAAGGAAGATGAATGAGTAGTATGATTGTAGAATTATTGTTAGAGAGGCACACTGTCGCAGTGGAAAAACATGCCATAGGGTGGTTCAATTTTATTGAAGACGCGGGGCATTTCAATGACATGCGAGCGTTTTGCGGGGCGTATTTTGTTAAGAAGCAGGTCTGTCTCGTATTTGCACAATTACTAGATGTTCGACGATTCCAAAACCTCGAAGATTTATCTCGTCACTTCGCTAATATTGTATCCCGAAATCGTAAAAGATACGCTACAAAATTGACTATTTTAGGAAAATCACGACAAATGCTAGAATATGAAAAATAAATAAGGACGCTCAAATAGAATCACAATATCAGATCATGTGCTGCTAAATCAGGATGGATGGTATCCCTAAGCTGGGCATATCTGCTACCTTTCTAACATGGTTCGGTGATAGGTATTTTTCATGTTTCATACATCACCAAGAGCATTTCCGCTGAGCCTCTGACAAAATTCACACCTTTTGCCCCATAACTTCCGTCAGACCCTGAAGCTAACCGTAAGATTTTGTCAGATGGTAGCTTGGCATGCCTGCTAACTTTCTAACATGGTTCGGTGATAGGTATTTTTCATGTTTCATACATCACCAAGAGCATTTCCGCTGTAACTTGGACAAAATACACACCTTTTGCCCCATAACTTCCGTCATACCCTGAAGCTAACCGTAAGATTTTGTCAGATGGTAGCTTGGCATGCCTGCTAACTTTCTAACATGGTTTGGTGATAGGTATTTTTCATGTTTCATACATCACCAAGAGCATTTCCGCTGTGCCTCTGACAAAATTCACACCTTTTGCCCCATAACTTCCGTCAGACCCTGAAGCTAACCGTAAGATTTTGTCAGATGGTAGCTTGACATGCCTGCTAACTTTCTAACATGGTTCGGTGATAGGTATTTTTCATGTTTCATACATCACCAAGAGCATTTCCGCTGTACCTTGGACAAAATTCACACCTTTTGCCCCATAACTTCCGTCAGACCCTGAAGCTAACCGTAAGATTTTGTCAGATGGTAGCTTGGCATGCCTGCTAACATTCTAACATGGTTCGGTGATAGGTATTTTTCATGTTTCATACATCACCAAGAGCATTTCCGCTGTAACTTGGACAAAATTCACACCTTTTGTCCCATAACTTCCGTCAGACCCTGAAGCCAACCGTAAGATTTTGTCAGATGGTAGCTTGGCATGCCTGCTAACTTTCTAACATGGTTTGGTGATAGGTATTTTTCATGTTTCATACATCACCAAGAGCATTTCCGCTGTACCTTGGACAAAATTCACACCTTTTGCCCCATAACTTCCGTCAGACCCTGAAGCCAACCGTAAGATTTTGTCAGATGGTAGCTTGGCATGCCTGCTAACTTTCTAACATGGTTTGGTGATAGGTATTTTTCATGTTTCATACATCACCAAGAGCATTTCCGCTGTAACTTGGACAAAATACACACCTTTTGCCCCATAACTTCCGTCATACCCTGAAGCTAACCGTAAGATTTTGTCAGATGGTAGCTTGGCATGCCTGCTAACTTTCTAACATGGTTCGGTGATAGGTATTTTTCATGTTTCATACATCACCAAGAGCATTTCCGCTGAGCCTCTGACAAAATTCACACCTTTTGCCCCATAACTTCCGTCAGACCCTGAAGCTAACCGTAAGATTTTGTCAGATGGTAGCTTGGCATGCCTGCTAACTTTCTAACATGGTTCGGTGATAGGTATTTTTCATGTTTCATACATCACCAAGAGCATTTCCGCTGTACCTCTGACAAAATTCACACCTTTTGCCCCATAACTTCCGTCAGACCCTGAAGCTAAAGGTAAGATTTTGTCAGATGGTAGCTTGGCATGCCTGCTAACATTCTAACATGGTTCGGTGATAGGTATTTTTCATGTTTCATACATCACCAAGAGCATTTCCGCTGTAACTTGGACAAAATTCACACCTTTTGTCCCATAACTTCCGTCAGACCCTGAAGCCAACCGTAAGATTTTGTCAGATGGTAGCTTGGCATGCCTGCTAACTTTCTAACATGGTTCGGTGATAGGTATTTTTCATGTTTCATACATCACCAAGAGCATTTCCGTTGTAACTTGGACAAAATTCACACCTTTTGCCCTATAACTTCCGTCAGACCCTGAAGCTAGCCGTAAGATTTTGTCAGATGGTAGCTTGGCATGCCTGCTAACTTTCTAACATGGTTCGGTGATAGGTATTTTTCATGTTTCATACATCACCAAGAGCATTTCCGCTATGCCTCTGACAAAATTCACACCTTTTGCCCTATAACTTCCGTCAGACCCTGAAGCTAACCGTGAGATTTTGTCAGATGGTAGCTTGGCATGCCTGCTAACTTTCTAACATGGTTCGGTGATAGGTATTTTTCATGTTTCATACATCACCAAGAGCATTTCCGCTATGCCTCTGACAAAATTCACACCTTTTGCCCTATAACTTCCGTCAGACCCTGAAGCTAACCGTAAGATTTTGTCAGATGGTAGCTTGGCATGCCTGCTAACTTTCTAACATGGTTCGGTGATAGGTATTTTTCATGTTTCATACATCACCAAGAGCATTTCCGCTGTACCTCTGACAAAATTCACACCTTTTGCCCTATAACTTCCGTCAGACCCTGAAGCTAACCGTAAGATTTTGTCAGATGGTAGCTTGGCATGCCTGCTAACTTTCTAACATGGTTCGGTGATAGGTATTTTTCATGTTTCATACATCACCAAGAGCATTTCCGCTATGCCTCTGACAAAATTCACACCTTTTGCCCTATAACTTCCGTCAGACCCTGAAGCTAACCGTGAGATTTTGTCAGATGGTAGCTTGGCATGCCTGCTAACTTTCTAACATGGTTCGGTGATAGGTATTTTTCATGTTTCATACATCACCAAGAGCATTTCCGCTATGCCTCTGACAAAATTCACACCTTTTGCCCTATAACTTCCGTCAGACCCTGAAGCTAACCGTAAGATTTTGTCAGATGGTAGCTTGGCATGCCTGCTAACTTTCTAACATGGTTCGGTGATAGGTATTTTTCATGTTTCATACATCACCAAGAGCATTTCCGCTGTACCTCTGACAAAATTCACACCTTTTGCCCTATAACTTCCGTCAGACCCTGAAGCTAACCGTAAGATTTTGTCAGATGGTAGCTTGGCATGCCTGCTAACTTTCTAACATGGTTCGGTGATAGGTATTTTTCATGTTTCATACATCACCAAGAGCATTTCCGCTGTACCTCTGACAAAATTCACACCTTTTGCCCTATAACTTCCGTCAGACCCTGAAGCTAACCGTGAGATTTTGTCAGATGGTAGCTTGGCATGCCTGCTAACTTTCTAACATGGTTCGGTGATAGGTATTTTTCATGTTTCATACATCACCAAGAGCATTTCCGCTGTACCTCTGACAAAATTCACACCTTTTGCCCTATAACTTCCGTCAGACCCTGAAGCTAACCGTAAGATTTTGTCAGATGGTAGCTTGGCATGCCTGCTAACTTTTTAACATGGTTCGGTGATAGGTATTTTTCATGTTTCATACATCACCAAGAGCATTTCCGCTGTACCTCTGACAAAATTCACACCTTTTGCCCCATAACTTCCGTCAGACCCTGAAGCTAACCGTAAGATTTTGTCAGATGGTAGCTTGGCATGCCTGCTAACTTTCTAACATGGTTTGGTGATAGGTATTTTTCATGTTTCATACATCACCAAGAGCATTTCCGCTATGCCTCTGACAAAATTCACACCTTTTGCCCTATAACTTCCGTCAGACCCTGAAGCTAACCGTGAGATTTTGTCAGATGGTAGCTTGGCATGCCTGCTAACTTTCTAACATGGTTCGGTGACAGGTATTTTTCATGTTTCATACATCACCAAGAGCATTTCCGCTGTACCTCTGACAAAATTCACACCTTTTGCCCTATAACTTCCGTCAGACCCTGAAGCTAACCGTAAGATTTTGTCAGATGGTAGCTTGGCATGCCTGCTAACTTTCTAACATGGTTCGGTGATAGGTATTTTTCATGTTTCATACATCACCAAGAGCATTTCCGCTATGCCTCTGACAAAATTCACACCTTTTGCCCTATAACTTCCGTCAGACCCTGAAGCTAACCGTAAGATTTTGTCAGATGGTAGCTTGGCATGCCTGCTAACTTTCTAACATGGTTCGGTGATAGGTATTTTTCATGTTTCATACATCACCAAGAGCATTTCCGCTATGCCTCTGACAAAATTCACACCTTTTGCCCTATAACTTCCGTCAGACCCTGAAGCTAACCGTGAGATTTTGTCAGATGGTAGCTTGGCATGCCTGCTAACTTTCTAACATGGTTCGGTGATAGGTATTTTTCATGTTTCATACATCACCAAGAGCATTTCCGCTATGCCTCTGACAAAATTCACACCTTTTGCCCTATAACTTCCGTCAGACCCTGAAGCTAACCGTAAGATTTTGTCAGATGGTAGCTTGGCATGCCTGCTAACTTTCTAACATGGTTCGGTGATAGGTATTTTTCATGTTTCATACATCACCAAGAGCATTTCCGCTGTACCTCTGACAAAATTCACACCTTTTGCCCTATAACTTCCGTCAGACCCTGAGGCTAACCGTAAGATTTTGTCAGATGGTAGCTTGGCATGCCTGCTAACTTTTTAACATGGTTCGGTGATAGGTATTTTTCATGTTTCATACATCACCAAGAGCATTTCCGCTGTACCTCTGACAAAATTCACACCTTTTGCCCCATAACTTCCGTCAGACCCTGAAGCTAACCGTAAGATTTTGTCAGATGGTAGCTTGGCATGCCTGCTAACTTTCTAACATGGTTCGGTGATAGGTATTTTCAGTGTTCCTTGCAATGAACCTATATTTTCTGCTTCTTTGATCTGGTTATCTCATACTTGAATTTCTCGTTGATTTGCCTGTTTGGGAATTCGCTTGAAGTAATATTTCATTTCTTATTCTATTGGCTTTCTTTTAAAACAGTAAATAAACACGTAATATATTGAATATCTAATTTATTTAATTAATTTATAAAATAATATCCAGTTTTAATTAGTTCCAACACCGGCCGCTACGCCACCCGTGCGCTGGGGTCGGATAAATGTGTCGCTGAGAAAAACTGTCGCTCATTTCACGCTAGTTGTTCCGAAATCGATCACAACGATCACAACACAATGTCGAAGGTAACATAATAACCAGCTCTGAAACAATATAAAATAACTTCCGTTAACTTTTTAGAGATCAAAACGGTGGTTCCGTTCAGTCTTCGACGATATCGACAGTGCTGTTCCGGCTGTCCCACCGAAAGAGAGTCGAATCAAACTCGACGAAACATCAGTGACTAAAAAAAAGAAATTATCTAATTCTATAAACAAAACTTCACCAATCTCTACTAGCGGGATGCATTCCACCAATAGCGTAAATACGGTAAATACCAACAATGGCATCTTCAAAGCGATAGATTGGTCCGTTGATTCGGCTCCGGAAACAGTTGCTGATTTGGTCATTCATCAAAAGCCGTGAAGACGATAGCCGCCGCCCGCCGGTCTTGGTTACCAGGTAGCGAAGTGGACCACACCGGTCGATGCGGAACTATATTTTCGGGATGATTTCGATTTTGAAGGTGCTCCTGGTGAACAGCTAACTTTTCGCGAAAATCAGAGACAACAGTTTGATTAGTTTCTTTACAAAATATCCCGCTATTGTTCGGTATTTTAAACAGAAATCGAGCGCAAGCTGTTGTTAGTGGAAGATTTACCGAACATATTCCTGCGGGATCCTGAAGCATTTCGCAGTTCCTTGGAGGCTTTCCAAGATGCAGGAGCCTGACCGTTGGTTTTTATAGCAACCGATACATCTAGCAAAAAATTGGATATCGTATACATATAACCTTTTTCCGCCTGCAGTAATGCATGAATTTAAAATTTATCACATAACCGGGTGCAACCATCTTCAAAGGCAGAAGTAAGAAAAAAGAGCTTAAATTAAAGTCAGTAAGATGTAATAAAAGTTTCACTCTGATGCATGCGCTGGGACGAGTTTTTAATCCAAAATGTACGTATGTTAATCTTTGATTTTTCATTTTATATGAATATTAATTGAAATTATCGTCTAGTTAAGCAAACGAGCGGAGGAACAGCCGCGGAAAAGTTCCACCATTTGCGGAGGACCTACCCGAATGTTTTGTTCCTCAGCCGGGATCGATGATTTCATTGCTACCTTCTTATTACGTCGTTCGATTTACCGATATCGAAAACATCACCGGAGCGGCGGACGCGCTTAAGCCTGTAGTACACTCTTTGACCGACCGTCAAATATTTGTCACTTTTTGACCGATAAAAATTTGGTCAAAGATAATTATTTGTCACTCTCCAATTTTAACATGGGGCAAACACGGGCAAACAACAACCATGATGTCAAATAAATTTGACCATTATGTCAGAAGGTCAAATATTTGACCATTAGACAAAGAGTGTACTACAGGCTTTAGTCTAGCGGATAAGATTATGAGTGAGTACCGTGAAGATTCAATGGCCAACCATGGGTTAAATATCGTCATACGAGGCATCATGGTGTCCAATCGACCTTCAACAAACCTAGGTGAGTTCCAGATTTAGCATCACGCGCTTAATTAGTTGACGAGTTATTTCGTTATTTTCTAGTGTTAGCAGTTACCATGGGGTGCTGAGAAGGCATGTTTTTGAGTATGTACAAACATTATCTGAACATAATTGAGGGGACAAAAGGATGGACAATAAATTGTACATAATACACAACCTATAATCATTTTGAGTTGTTCCTATTGTGATTTAGATCTTACTGATTGAATGCTTCGTGCAGTATCAAAACTGCATATACAGTAAAATATTTAGTTCGAAAACGTAAGTTTCAATTGCTGAAATCGAGATCAATTTATGTTCAAAACGGCTCGCCGAATCAGGTGTTTTATATCATAATAATTTCAAATCCAACAGACCAGCGCCAACGTTTACGATAGTTTCGTAGTTTTACTACTCACTACCCTGATATTCAGCAGCACTTACTATGAAAGAATCGTAGAAACAAATCAAAGCAAACAGCGTAAAGAAGTTGGGCTGCGATTATTTTTTCGAAAACTACTGGAAAAAAAGTTGCTAAGTAGCCGAGTAGTAACAATTCTCGGGCTTTTTTCATTCCATTTTCCTGTTTTTTTTAGGTAAGTTTCGATCGGTTAATTGCTTAATTGTTAATGTTTTTTTCTCGGCCTAATCTTATATGTGACGGAGAGACGCATTTTTGAAAATTTTACTTTTTTTATAGAAATTAGCGGAGAACCACCATCAATAACTCATCGCCAGTCAGACCTCTATACAAAGCTTTAAACTTACAGTGAATACGCGAGTGTCAACTATGTATATGAAGAGTGTCAGTAGCTCGCTATTATAGACTAGTTGAACGTTCCCGGCGATGCTCGGGATCAAAGGTTTCAAAATTAAGAATTAATTTTTATATTTCATAGCTGCATTAGCACAACTCACTTCAAAAATATTATGGAGTTTTAATTTCGGAAGTATTGAAATTGTTGGCAAAATACCACTTATGACTATTTTCCTGAATGTCGCCATTTTGGAAAATATTGTGTGGGGTCATCCCAGTTTCCAATATACTGCCGTTCCAAACATAGTTGTCCCTTGTTCTACACAAACTCTATGCACGCTGGGACAACTATGCTTGGAACGGTAGTATACCAATATACCTATATTGGATGATCAACGTAAGGGGCTATTCACATACCACGTGGACAGATTTTTAACGATGATTTCATTTACATTTACGTACATTTCTATACGTGTGCAATCGAGGAAAAACTTCAATGCTGCTGTTGATGGCGATTGAAAGTTTATCTCATAAATATGATTACCATAAATTACTCAACATGAATTGTAAATTTTTGCAACAGATATTTATTTAATTTTATCTTCGATATTCACTAAATCAACGATTCTCAACCTTTTTTTGTTCGCGTACCCCTTGGCGATATTTTTCAAATCGGTTGTACCCCCTGGCGTGGAATGTTTTCGCAGAATGGAAGAGAGTAGTGTTAGATCATGTTGTGGTAGTCTTATTTAGGTTTCAAATGAAACTATGGTTTGAATCCCATGCCAATTTCGGTAATTCGTTACTAGTCGACTATCAATTGAGCAAGAAAATAATCATTTTCATTTTTGCTTGGTTATTTCAGATTGTGCTTTCACAAATGTTCTTCAACCATTACCCGGATGAGGTACCCCCTACTTTAGCGGACAAATGCTTGAATCTCCTAGAACTAGCGAACAGACTGTGCTTACCGCGATTGCTGAATTCGGCTGAATGTCACGTAATAGAAGATCTCACAACGATCGCTGGATCGCGCGAATTGGGTAAGCCAAGTGATATGCATAAAGTCCGTCAACTCGTCGAACCATTTACTGCGGATCAAAGCAAGCCTATGTTTTATTCGTGATGAAATGAAAATTTGTGACAGGTGAAAATTGTAATAGTTAGAATCGTTTTGAAACTTGTAGTCATGTGAATGTGTTTCTCAAGAGTTCTTGGAGCTGCCTCAAATGATGGTACTTTTTTGAAGACGCAAGCGAATCAGAGTGTTAAGAACTATGAAGCTCACGGGTCATGTTGATATCGCGATATGATTTCATGAGGGCTACGGAAACCTCAATGAATCCCATGTCAAGTTGGTAATTAGTTATTAGTCGGCTAGCAATTGAACAAGAAAATAATCCTGTTTTCATTTTTGCTTGGTTATTCCAGATTGTGCTTCCACAAATGTTGATCGATCTATACACGAATGAAGTACCACCTATTTCAGCAGACAAATGCTTGAACATTCTAGCGAACAGACTGTGCTTACAGCATTTGCAGATGCTGAAATTGGCCGGATATCACGCAATAGAATATTTCACGAGGATGTTGCAAAATAAAACCAGCGAAGGAAATTGAAGGCAGTCAAGGTACATATGACTTTATTGTTAAAATTGCTGTAAGAATGTAATATGGATATTTCTCAAATTTAGGCTTCATAATGCACATCAATTAGAATCTGTCTGAATTATAACAGCATCTGTAAACCGTCTCCACGGGTCTAAGCTTACATGCGGATGACCGAGACTACCTTTGAGAGCATCGATGGGCTCCAGAGGGTTATATGAATGAGCTTAATCGCGAACTGAATAATGGGAAGGAAGACGTCGGCAGATGATAAGGATGGCTATGCTTTGCCGAAGGTAAATAATTTGAAATAATTAGATTTTTTATAAATGGTTTTGCTGACAGGTGATGTAAATTTCCATTAACCCTCTCTCTACCATGGTTACTCTAGAGTACCATGGGCTCAGATGTGAAAAGTCCTTCGGAATGTTTACCAATGCCACTCAAAATGCATGAATATATTTTTCAACAATATACTGATTGTTCAAGAACATATTTATGCATTTTGAGTAGGATTGGTAAAGTTTTCTGAAGACTTTTCGCATCCAAACCTATGGTGCTCTAGAGTGACCATGGTGAAGAGAGGGTTAAATTGCTTGAATTATTACTTGTAGAAGTTTACATCAGAATTCGTTTATTGGTTTTTGCTGTTGTTTTCCTAACGTATTGTCTTCTATGATTTGACCAATAATTTTTTGTTATCATTAAAAAGTAAAGCTCAAATGTTGTTCTCCGTTTTTCTAAATCTGGTCTTTCGGTTTCTGACATTCAAAGCCAGTTTTTCTTTTTTTTTTTATATTTTTTTTCTATATATACTATATTATACGAGAACAACTGCAATATCATACACTTAATTCGATACCAGTAAAATAAGTTATTTGACGCTTTAAATTTGCAATTTTGTGTCACGGTCTATTTCTCAAAATTTAATAATTAAATTTAAATAATTGAAATTAAACAACAGTGAACTGGAATTCACAAATTTTGTCTAATGGCGTTGGCTGGTTTTTGTTAAACTGTTCGCCATTTGTATTCATGTGTATCGTTAATTGCTGTCTGGCGTACCGCATTCCTTTTGGATACATTTGCAGATTTATTTATTCATTTAAAGTAATGTTATTTAGCACATATATGGCTTTTAATAGCTGGCTTTCCAATTATAAGTTATATTTCTGCTATAATTTTGCACAAATTATTATTTCTTTAAAACGGCTGCTTCTGGTTTCTAGATTATGGGGTGTTTTCAAACCGGGGTCATCTACAGAGACCGGCAATTAACTTTAGAAGTCACTTTGAGTTTTGAGATGGCGACTTCCGATAATACAGAATATTGAAAATATTTTTTTAATGCATTTTTCTCACTTTCTCAGGTAACAGATAATCAAAGTGAATGAAAAAGTATAAGTGTATGAAATTCACAACAATGGAAAAAAATTATGATTTAGTCAAACGGAATAAAACGGCTGAAAACAAAAAGATTTTTTTCTTCATTTAAACAGAAATTGCCAAAGGTAAGAAACAGTTCCATAATTTAGTAGTTAGCTAACAAAAGCTTTCGAAAATTATTTAAAGTGTGAATCACTAAACCACTTAAAAGTAAATGTGGGGCTAATGGCACAGGATTTTACATATTCTTGTTGGTTTTTAGAATTGAGTGAAAAAATACTCGGTTTAACTTTTCGCTGCGTTTCTAATGAATTAAAAATTTGATAAAAATTAATGTAACGTTTTTCGGCAACTAACCAAAGAAGGATGGCACAGAGCAACTTTTCAAACTGATAGTAACTGATGAAATGCTGATAACTGATGAAAGCATTTTGGCTTTCTATCGATGTAAATGATTTCGGGAAAAACACTTAACTTTTTTGAAACCTCACTGATGTTCTTTGACGGTTTCACGAAGAAATCAATAATAATGCATGCAATAATGTCACCAGAATTAAGGGCATAATTGAGACCTTGTTGAATAACATCAAATGTTCGCAATGATCTCAAAGTTTCATATTTCTGATTATTTTTTCTTTGTTATTTTTTTTTTCAAATTTAACATTTTTGTACAACTATCTATCAAAAATTAACTTAAATTACTTAAATTTATTTAGTCCATTTGGCGTTAACCAGGAAGTACAGTTTTGCAATTCATTTACATATTCTTTGTTTCATGTTAATTCAAAATTATTTATTTTATAATAACATTTATTTAATTTTATACACACACACATTCTTCAACAAATCCAAACACAATATTTTACAAAACAACACAAATCCTTTCGCAAACACACGCACGCTTCCATTCACACAACACACACTATACTATTTCAATTTCAAAGTTTCAGTTTTAATCACATATTTAAAATTTCCAATCCTAATGAAAAACTTATTATAATAAAATAACTAAATTTCACAAGCATGCTACACATACACTATTAACACACACACATTCCCCATACACTTGAGGCACACACTACAAACACGAACAATGCAAACGCTCACAAAAATCACCTCACAACTATACTGCCGCTCCAAGCATAACTGTCCCAGCGTCCATAAGGTTTGCATAGAATATGGGACAGTTATGCTTGGAGCGGCAGTATACACGAACACTCTTCAATTTCTTATTTTCAATTCCCTATATCCAATATGAATTTTATATCTGATTACTAATCTATAATTTCAAGTAATTCAATTCATAATTCATTTCAAATTTCTCAGTTCAAATTCAAAGTTAAATTTCTTACATTTAACTTCTAAAAATTTCATATTACTTCATACTTATCTCTAATTACTAATATCTTATTGTCTATCTCTTTCTTCAATTTACTGGCTCCTTATTTCAAATAGATAATTTTAATTTCAAATTTCATAGAATAATTTTATTTTAATTTCTGTATACTTATCTACACTAGCCATTCTCTGATTTTAAATCTCTAATTTTTAATTTTTGATATCGCTCTGGGCTTGATGGTTAGCCTATAGGGCGCGTACTCCCGGGTGGTGGATGGGAGTGGGAGATGAAAAGAGTTGGCCATCTGTTACTTTTCCTTTTCCTTTTTCCTGTTATGACTTCTCTTGGCTATCTCCTAGGAGGGAAAGCTCATCAAAACTTCCGGTCCTCTCCGAAGCACATACTGCGGAGAGCCAGGTGAACATCCACCAATTACCTGTCGATCTTCCTAACTGGAAGACGTCTGCAAACTATCTCTAATAATGATATTTCGTCCACTGTATCACAAGCAATTGCGAATAGATGAGCGATGGAGAGATATTGAGTGCATTGGGTACAGGGCCAAGTCCCCCTTGGATGGCGCTAAACGATGAAAGCGAGAATGGACGAACGTATGACAACGGAAAGGTGTGCCAGGGGAGCCTCACCGGACTCTTCCGCTGGATTGGGGATACTCTGCTGCTTTCTTACAAATCGATCATCAAATTAACCACCTTTATTTATTTATTTATTTATTTTTTTTTTTCGTTTTATTTTTATTTTTTTTTTAATTTTTTTTTATATTTTTTTTTTAATTTTTAATTTTTTTTTATTATTTTTTACCCATTACTAACACTTCAATTCCTTTCCTTCCTCTCGTTTCCGCACCCATCATAATTTGAAACACACCCGAGCACATGCACATGACAACAAATAACAGGGAACAACGGAGACGACACCAATGGAAAGCACAACATCGCGCACCGAAGGAAGAACAGCTTTCACGAGCATTTCCACGATCCCCACCAATACACGTTAGAAGAGAGATAGCAAACAGATAAGCCGTGCAACGGGAAGGATTACAATAGGTGTATAGACCAGGGGGTTAGTCCCTAGATATGCTGACTTAGCGGAAAGCACGGGCTATACACTTAACAATGACAATGACAATGACTTCTCTTGGCTATCTCCTATGTGGGAGAATTCTTCTACTTATTAAAATATGCTTTTATTTCACAAAAGGCTAGTTTTGAAGCATGGATCTCACACGTGGACCAAACCACCGTTTTGTTGTTTTTGTTTTTCGCTTTTTTTTTCTTTCTTTTTTTCTTTCTTTTTTTCTCTCTTTTTTTTCTTTCTATATTGTCTTTCTTTTTTTCTACTTTTCCTCAGAAATAAATCGTCGGTTAGATTCGGTGTTCGCGCGGCTTAAAATTTTGCAATTTTGAGTTTTCGATGGCAAACGATGCTAAATACGATTAAATTTTATCTCACAACGACCCGTTTCAAAATTCACAGAAATCCAGATGTGCCTTTATAGCTTTATAGGAAGTCTTAAAATTTAAAGTTTTCACGGAAATAAAAAAAAAGTTTTCGACGTTGATTCTCAAAAACAGTTTACTCGAAACTGTGAGTTTTGAGTTGTTGAGTTCATAAAAATATACAAAATATATTTTGTTGATTTCATACTGACATTTCTGAAGTCTTTCTATATGCAGAGAATAGCGCGTAAAAACGCATAAATTCCGAAATCCGCGTAAAAAAGCATAAAAACGGCGTAAACGGCTGTCATGCAGGATGCCGACCCGGGCGGTCGGGCGGGATTCTTGCCGTGGGTAAATAAACAGCCGTAAGTAGACCTGTTCATTGGCCTACGGCGGGAGTTTCGCCCAATCGCTCGCGTTGGCGTTCGGCCTGGCAGAGGTCTTAGTGTACCATTATTTATTTTATCTTTTTTTCTCTTTTCTCTTCTTATATACAATAATGAGTCAGACATTATTATTATTATTATTATTGTTGTTTTAATATTATTATTATTTTTATCAAATTTTTTAAATGCATTACAAATGCATCCATTCCAAACAATGTCTTATTATGTATGGCTAGTAGGGTGAGGAAAAATGATCGATTTTCCAGAACCAAGTTTTTTTGGTTCCTTCTGGGGCCCCACACAACCCTAAACTTACCGGGAGTCGATTGGTTTTGTCTCCGCTTGGCGCATTGCATTAAAATTTGTATGGAAATTTATATGGGAAAACCCTCTTTTTTGCATTTACCTTTCTAGAAAGCTCAATAATGCTCTAATAATGCACTACATTATGTTAAAGTATAGTATTTTAGATGCCAAACAACTTTGCAGAAGACACTGAAGAGCTAGAATGTCCCTAGGAAGAGCTATAGCTGTTCAAAGCTGAGTATGTCGATTTAAATGCAGAAAATCTTGTTTTCTTCCAACATTACCAATGCACCGGTGTCAGTAGGATTCCCATCAGAAGCAACCTGTCGTAACGAGTTTATACACTCAACTGGATCAAGCAAACAAATTTAGGTCAATATTCTAGGCGTAGAAAGAATCTACAACGTGTATCAAAGGTTACTTCTGATGGAAATCTGACTGAAGCCGGTACACTGGCAGTGTTGGCAGAAAAAATGATTTGCAACATAAATTTCGACATACTCAACTTCGAACAGCTCTAGTATTTTTTTGGGACACCCTGGCTTTTTAGTGTCTTCGGTCAAGTTGTTAGGCATCAAAAAACCTACCATTTGAAGTTGTGAAACCTATGGTTTGAGCCATTTTGAGCCCTTTAGAATGGAAAATGCATAAAAGTTGGTTTTTCCATACAAATCTCCATAGAAATTCGAAATGCAATGCGCCAAGCGGAGACAAAACCAATCGACTTCCGATAAATTTAGGATTGTTTGGGGCCCCAAATAGAACAAAAAAAACTTGGTTCTGGCTTTCTGCTATCAAGTTTCGTTTTTTCCATATAACGATTCCCCACCCTAATGGCTAGTGATTTACTCGAAATGAGATAGTGGAAGTGCTTGAGGGTTGCACGATGTCATGCTCAATTACAATGATTCGTGCAAATATCTAGTATTGCCGTTCTGTCTTAAATCAGTAAGTTGGACAATACTATTTTGATCCGCCTGATCGCTTTATTGTTCCATCTCCACTATTCTACTAGTATAGCATGGACGGCGTATACACTGGAGACCTGACCCTAGGCCCCCTTCTATACTACACAATTACAATTACAATTAGAAATTCTTTCACACACACACACACGCACACTTCGCTTTATACAACACAGTATTATTAACATTTCTAGTTTTCAAAAATTATTGCCAAATTTCTAATCCTTGTAAAAAATAATCTATATTTCTCGATTTAATTTCAAAACAATTTTTTGTTTTTATTGTCTTTTTTATTTATTTAATTTTATTATATATTATTTTGAATTTAAATAACGTTAATTAAAACAACACTCGTTTCATTCATATACACACACGACATTCACACACATATATTCTTTTACAAAACACAATTTGTAATAACTAATTCTAATAAAATAAAAAAAAATTATTTGAATTTTAAATCGTTTATAAAATAATAACTTTCGCGATATCGGACATGCGATGCTCAGCGACTTTGAGGCGGTTGCCTTCCGATCCCACGCAAATCTCGTACATGCTCGGTCCAACGGGTAACCCAAGGGCATGATTATGTATTAGAGGACAGTTAAAATATCGGTACCACCGCAATTCGAACAAGACACAAGAATCTTGAAGCCTATGCCACGTTTGCTCGACTGTGAAAACCGCACATCAATATTACATTCAGGGTGGCGACTCAATTTCCAAAAATAAATTCCCTGATATTCCCTGAAATTCCCTGAATCTCCCTGAATTCCAAATTTTTTTTCCCTGACTATTCAAATTTATTTTAAATTGATTTAAGTTCCGACTATCATAGGTTTTTTCACCTAAATCACAAAACTAAAAAGAATCAGACTTAAACTGGTTTCTATTAGAATTCGCACCGGTAATTAAAACAGTTTAGCTTCGATTTTACTAACTAGAATCTTGAACAAAAATATATTTTTGTTGAGAAACACGTCCAGTTTGATAAAATTGAAAATGAAAATTGCACTGCTCGACAAAAGTGAAAAAAAGTTTTCCCAAAGCTCAAATGAAGTACCCTAGAAATTATAGCTTTTCAACCATTCCTATTAATTTGGGGGGGGGGGGGGGGGTAATTGCTCGCCGTGTTCGTCGTTTTTACGTTTACTTACGGGAAAACTCTATGGAAGTCTGAAGAATTGAGGCATTTCTGAATCGTCTAGGGGCTCTAACTTTTTGAGGGGCAATTAACTATTTTGAGACACACTTGTTTTGACAAGAAAATCAATCAGATTTGGAATTCTAGTTGGATCAGTTGAATAATTATTTCAAAATCTTGACTGTAAAAATTAGAAAATTAGAAATAAACAATTTCGCAATCAAACCTTTATTCTGAACCCTGTTGAATGCTTTTTCTATGTATAGAAAAGCAGCTCCTCCTGAATAACCTTTTTTTTTAATAGGGGGGGGGGGGAATGTTTGTAATGATTTATTTATGTACTAATATCTATTCAGAATTAGTATTGTGTGTTCTGCCACAAAAGGTGACATTTAAACACTATTATATATATATATATATATATATATATATATATATATATATATATATATATATATATATATATATATATATATATATATATATATATATATATATATATATATATATATATATATATATATATTTATGTATATATATATATTTATATATATATATATATATATATATATATATATATATATATATATATATAAATATATATATTTGTACGCTTTTTAATATTATTGAATGTTTTTAGCTTTCGCAGTTAAGTTAATGTAATTGTAGGAAAATTATGAAACCTACTTGTCAAGGAAAAACAAAAAGGAATAAAACAAAACTTAAAATAAACTTAAAACTATCTTACTGACTATAAAGTGAGCTAATCGTTGCAATTGAGGATTGCAACGATTTTTGTCGGAATTTGTTGATAATTTGGCTTGACATATTTTCTAATGTTTCTACATTAGTGAGCCTATGTAGCTCGTTCGTGCTAAACCAGGGAGGACGCTTCAAAATCATTTTCAAAAGTTTATTCTGAATCCTTTGAAGTGTCTTCTTCCTGGTTGTTCAACAACTTGTCCAGATGGGAATTGCATATAACATTGCTGGCCTAAAAATTTGTTTGTAAATTAACAGTTTATTCTTGAGACAAAGTCTAGAATTGCTGTTGATAACAGGATATAAACATTTGATATACTTATTGCACTTCGACTGTATATTTTCAATGTGCTCCTTGAAAGTAAGATTCTTATCATAAATTAGCCCTAAGTATTTAACTTGATCAGACCAATTTAAGACCACACCGTTCATCTAAATAACGTGGTTATGGGTGGGTTTGAGAAATGAAACTCTTGGCTTATGAGGAAAAATAATTAACTGTGTTTTAGAAGCATTAGGGGAAATCTTCCATTTCTGCAAGTATGAAGAAAGTATATCTAAACTTTATTGTAGCCGACTGCATATAACACGAAGGCTTTCTCCTTTTGCGGAAATGCTTGTATCGTCACAAAACAGAGATTTCTCACAACCTGGTGGTAAATCAGGAGGATCAGAAGTAAAAATGTTATATAAGATTGGGCCCAAGATACTCCCCTGAGGCACAAAAGCTCTAACAGGCAATCTATTAGATTTACCATTTAGATAGTTAACCTGAAGAGTGCGGTCAGTTAAATAACTTTGTATCATTTTTGTAAGGTGAAGCGGAAAACTGAAATTTGACATTTTAGCTATTAAACCTTTATGCCAAACATTGTCGAATGCCTTTTCTATATCTAGTAGGGCTGCTCCAGTCGAATAGCCTTCAGATTTATTAGTTCGAATCATATTTGTTACTCTAAGTAACTGATGAGTAGTGGAATGCCCATGGCGAAAACCAATCTGCTCATTTGCAAAAATTGAGTTCTCATTAATATGTATTATCATTCTATTGAGAATTATTCTTTCAAAAAGTTTGCTAATAGAGGAAAATAAACTAATTGGTCGATAACTTGATGCCTCAGCTGGATTCTTTTCGGGTTTTAAAATTGGAGTGACTTTGGCATTTTTCCATTTCGTAGGAAAATGTGCTAGTGCAAAGCATCTGTTAAAAATTTTTACCAAGAAATTTAAAGAGTTTCCGGGAAGTCTTTTAATAAGGATATGGAAAATCCCATCATCTCCCGGTGCTTTCATGTTTTTGATTTTTTTGAGAATAGTTTGCACCTCATTCAAGTTTGTTTCCAATACCTCTTCGGAAAGAAATTCTTGGGAGGCGATCTGATTATACTTTTGGTTTACTTCATTTTCAATAGGACTTACTACGTTCAAATTGGAGTTATGAACACTCTCAAACTGCTGAGCAAGTTTTTGAGATTTTTGTTCATTCGTTAGAAAAATGCAATCACTATCTTTAAGGACTGAAATGGGTTTCGAAAGTTTCCTAAGAACCTTCGAAAGCTTCCAGAAAGGTTTTGAATAAGGTTTTAGTTGTTCAACTTCTCTCATGAAGTTCTCATTTCGCAAGAGAGTGAATCTATGTTTAATTTCCTTTTGTTATACTTGAAAAATAATTTTCAAAGCAGGATCACGAGATCTTTGGTATTGACGTCTCCGTATGTTCTTCAAACGTATAAGAAGTTGAAGTTCACTGTCAATAATTGGTGCATTAAATTTCACTTGAGCCTTAGGAACTGATAAATTCCGGGCATTGAGTAATAAGGTGCTAAAATTTTCTAATGCTCTGTCAATGTCAGCACTATTTTGTAAAATAATATCATCATTCAAATTTTCTTCGATCGTAGAACGATATCTATCCCAATTAGTCTTTTGATAATTTAACACAGATCTAGTGGGATTTAAAATAGTTTCATGGGAAATAGAAAATGTTATGGGAAGATGATCAGAATCAAAGTCAGCATGAGTTAATAACTCACTGCACGAATGACTTTGATTTGTTAGTACCAAATCAATTGTAGATGGACTTCTAATTCAGAAAGGGCAGTAAATACAGCGAAAAATGTATGAAACAGTAGCCGAAATCCCTATCAACATCGTGATCACGGTTTAAATCAGAAGTTTTAAATTTTTTCGCCGAGGTACTAACGTACTCCGAATCGCCTTTGAACGCATGGCGGTTAGGCGGGTGTCGGTTACTAATTTTACTCCGGGTTGTTCTAATACTTCTTATTCACTGCCTTTGTGGCCACTGTACACTTTGTCACTCATATTCAAGTACTTTTGAATATGACTCACAGTTAAAAAGTAAAGAATATAAACTCAAAAAGAGAACGTACACAAAGAGAACGGCTGATCGACTAAACAAAGGGACATTGTGAGTAAATACATGCTGTAGAGACGCTGTAACGGTCGAAACTTGATGTAGCGACCTCTATACTCTAAATTTGAAACACGATCATGGGTAACTTCTACTAGTTTACACAGCCGAGTATCGCCATATTAAACGAAAAATGTGATTTTGGAGCATAAAAGTTGTTCGGTAAAAGTTGTTTTAAACGAACTTTGAGTTCAGATCTGTACTTGGGCTACATCGATTTTGATTCTAGGATAGTTTTAGCATGATTCAGGCCAATAAGAAATGGCAAAAAATTTTTTTTGATGGATATTACCCTTTAAGAAAATTTTAGTTTTTTTTTTCAGAATACGCCTTTCCTAAATGGTTTTTAACTCTCTTGCAACAGGCATAAGATCATAAAAATATGTGTTTAATAATACACCATTCATTCTTTAAGGGTAAAACGATTCGATGAATTATTCATAAGTATTCTAGTATACACTTTATTTGAAGTTGTAGCTCAGGAATTTTTAGATGTAAGGAAAAGCTGTCCGAGAACGAGTCATAGGAAATTAGTGTTGTTTTTGAAACAAGTTAAAAAAAACAAAACAAAAATAAACACTACATTATGATTTGAATGAGCTGTATTTATATTTGTTTTTTTTTTTCTTTGTCGTTGGAAATTTTTAGTTATTAAACAACTTAAAAAAACCTAGGATGGAGAAATACGAGACATTTTTTTCAGAAGGGTTAAATTTTAGAGCATTTGCCTAAATCCAACTTTTTCAATAATAATCTTATTCCAATGCACCTAACAATTTCGAATCAAAAAGCTCTTGGTGATCAATATTCTGAATATACCCGTTTTCGGAATATTTCAAAATCAGGTTTAAAAAATTTAAAAATTTTATGCAAATACTAGCTGACCCGAACTTCGTACCGCCCATTTTGTGTTTAATTAAATAATTTTAAACATTCCAAATTCATTGATTCCTTGCGATTTGTTTATAGTTGGCAAATGCACGAAGAATCGGCAGAAGAAAAGACAAATCATTCGGAATGATTGGTTTTGTCGGAATTACAACATCCTTGACTTTTGATTTCAGTACATCACCTTTATTCTGAAAATATCCATATTGGGTGGTATTCGGTCATTTCCAGCTGTTGTTTTTGGCATCAATCTGATTCCGCAATACCCATATTGGATGGTGTTCAGTTATTTTGGTTGTTAAAGTGGTCATCTTTGAATTCGAAATGGTGTCCATGGTCAATGCTTGGCTTCTATGCATCATCTCGATTACGAAAATAGCCATATCATTTTCGGCCGTTTCCTAGAAGTTGCCATCTTACAATTCAAAATGTTGTCTGAGGTCGACTTGTGGATTTAGTGCATCATTGCGATTTCGGCATTCGGTAACTTTCCGCTGTTTTCAGAAACCGGAAGTCGCCATCTTGGATTTCAAAATGGCATTTGGAGACATTTTCTGGCCTCTGGGCGTCATTCTGGTTCCGGAAACATCCATATTAGAAACCGGAAGTTTCCATCTTAAATTTGAAAAAGGGCGTCTGGGGTCGAGTCCTGTGCATCGAACCGATCAATTAAGGATGTTTTCCGGAAAACCTGGTTGAAATATCTGTTTGATTTGTCAAAATTTAAGTCAAAAACATTCTAATTTCAAAGCCAGATAAAAATCCATTTTGTTGACCAATCAATTTGCTCTTTTCAATAAGTAAATTGTTTAGAAAAATATTTTTCAAACAGATAATGGCATCTGCTAAAACTCAATATTGCAGATGAACAGTTTCTTCTACAACTCATCAATTGCTCAGAGTTACTAGTATGACACGAGCTAATAAATTAGTCGGTCATTCAAATGGAGCTGCTCTTTCATACATAGAAAAAGCATTCAATAGTGTTCAGCATAAAGGTTTAAGGTAATTTTCTAATTTCTATAATTAAAATTTCAAAACATTCACTGATCCAACCAGAATTTCTATCCTGATTGATTTCCTGTCAAAGCAGGTGTACCTCATAATAGTTAATTGATGACACTGATCGACAAAAGGGAAAATAATTGTCTCAGAGCTCAAACTTTAAAAAACTAAAGACTATAGTTTTTTCACCGTTCCTGTGAATTTTGTAGCCCCTGGACGTTTCGGCGACGTCCTAAGAAACTTTAGAAAAGTTTTCCCGCAAGTAAACAGGCCTTTTGATGAATTTCTGCTCCAAAATGGATCCCAAAAAGCTATTATTTTAAGTTCAATTTTATCAAACTAGACGTGTTTCTCAACCAAAAATATTTTTCTCCATGATTCAAGTTAGCAAAAGCGAAGCTAAACTTTTTTAATTACTGGTGTGAGTTTTAGCAAACCAGGGGTGACATTGCGCATTTCGTTTCGAGCAACTCGAACAAAACTAAATGATCGCTGGGGGCGCTATGTTTCGTTTTTCGTATTTTTTTCGACACTGCGGGTGAGATGAGCCGCAGGACAAATGACAATGACAGCTCCTTTTAAGCTTAAAGCATAACTGGCAGCAGTGTTGCCACATTTTCATCTGTACTGGGAGCTGCAAAAATCTTTTTCATCTGTACTATTTCCGGAAAAAATCTGTACCAAAATCTGTACCACTGGCCCAACGTTTTTATTTTCTATATTTATACAGCTTCAACGTGAATTGTTTAGAGAAAACTGTGCCTGCGTTGACTCAGTTAACATTAATTCCAAACTACTAGCCCGATTGTCAATAAAACTTTTGCACACTTAAGAATGGGGCTCGGTAATGCATATTACCGAGCCATTGCGGTTCAATCTCCTGAAAATTCAGCCAAAAACAATGAAACCCATAATTCAGCAACACTACCGATATTTCGGGTATTTTTTGCCAACATTTTAGTTTGATTAAATCGAGATTTACGAAAAAATGTAACAACCGAGTTAACCGAGTAGTGCCATTCTCGTCAGCAAATTGCCGAGATTTGGCAGTAAATTCTAAGTGCGTGGATTGCAAGATCCCATTCATTGTATCGTTACAGAGTCGGCCAAAAAGTTTTGTCTAATCCTTTCTAATCATCTGACAAATCTGTACTTATCTGTACTTTTTCTCGAAATCTGTAATCTGTACGGTACAGAATCTGTACCGAAAAAACCTAGAAAATTTGTACATTTCCAGATAAATCTGTACAGTTGGCAACAGTGACTGGCAGTATGTGACCTACTCGAAAATAGCGAAAATCGTTCGAATCGAGCTGCGCAATGCCACCCCAGTTAAGTTCCTAGTTTCTAGTTAAGTTCCTTTCTATTTTTGTGATTTAGGTGGGAAAACCTATGATTTTTTTTTGTAAGATTTGGACCACTGCGACCATTATTTTGATCTTTTGTGGTATACCTCTTCTTTAGTCTAGGTACTCGTGGCAGACATCACTATTGATGGAAGTGATCGTCGTTGTCATATCGCACCCTTAAAAACCTATTATAGTCGTGAACTGAATCAGTTTATAACAATTTTGAATAGTCAGGGAAAACAATTGAAGCATCAGGTAATATATTTTTAGAAATCGAGTTGCCACCCTGTACAAAATTTCACGCTGATCGGTTTAGTAGTTTCCAAGCTTATATGGATCAGACAGACAGACAGATGTACCCGTACCCGACCCAAGCACGAAAGTTATATTTTTCGTTACCCCAAAATGTTAGGTTCTGGTTATGGTTCAAATACCCGTATTCGACCAACGCTAACACATTTCAACTCCCTAGTTTCAGTTTTAATCACTTATTTAAAATTTCTAAGCTTAATAAAAAACTAATTATAATAAAATAACAACATTAATTAAATTTCACAAGCATGCTACACACACACACACACACACACACATTCCTCATACACTTGAGGGACACACTACAAACACGAACAATGCAAACGCTCACAAAAATCACCTCACAACTATGCACGAACACTCATCCATTTCTTATTTCCAATTTCCTGTATGCAATACGAATATTATATCTGATTTCTAATCTATAATTTCAAATAATTCATTTCAAATTTCTAATTTCAAATTTGGAGTTAAATTTCTTACATTTAACTTCTAAAAATTTCATATTGCTTCATACTTATCTCTGATTACTAATATCTTATTGTCTATCTCTTATCTTTAATTTACTGGCTCCTAATTCAAATAGATAATTTTAATTTCAAATTTCAAAGAATAATTTTATTTTAATTTCTGCATACTTATCTACATTAACCAATCTGATTTTAAATCTCTAATTTTTAATTTTTAATATCGTACTTGTGATTTTTAACTTCTAGTTTGTTATTTCTCTTATCTCTTATTTCTAATAATCAATTTCCTATTTTTGATTTCGAATGCCTAATTTATAATTTATTATCCTCCATTTCAAATAAATATTTTTTAATTCTGAGTCCATTTAGCGTTACCCAGGTTGCACCACAAGGAGGCGGACTCAATTGCAACCCATAACCCCCCCATTCCTAATTTTTAAATTCTAAAAATTCTTCAATTTCTAATTTTGAATTTCTCATTTCAAATTTTTCAAGTTTTGATTTTCTAATTCTTATTTATGATTTCTAATATTCAATGTTTTCTAATACATGTATTCAATCTAATTCCTAATATCTATTTTATAATTTATAATATCTGTTCTAAAACTTCCAATATCTTATTTCTTATCAATAGTTCTTATATCTAATTTATCATTTCTGATAACACAACAATAATACAGTCAATCTCAAATTTCGCAACTTCTAATTTTAATGCTCTATTTCCACATTCTACTCCCTATTTTCCTCTCTTATTTTGTTCATGATCTAGATTTCATTTCAACTTTCCAATTACAATTTCTTATTACAAAGTTATTTTTGGAATTTAAAATTTTTAATTTTCCATTTCCAAAACTCAACCCAATTAATAGTTTCTTTTTCTAAAAAATAATTCTAATATTAAATTGCTTATTTCTAATTTCCAATTAATAATTCCAATATCTAATGTCTTAGTTGAAATTTCCTGAATTTTTTGATTCCATTAACTTTTCTACTTCTAATTTGGAATAACTCATTTTAAACGATTATTTCTAATATTTTTTTTATACAATCTACAAACACAAACACACGCGTATACGCACAAACACACACTAACACTTTCTTTCATTCTATTTTTTTATACACACACTACAGAAAAGGTATGTGTATAGAAAACATTCTTCACAAACATACCACATAAACACACAAGCTTTTACTACAAACATATATTTTCTTTCATTTCTTTTTTCACAAACACACTGTACAAAGGGAGTGTGTATATGAAAAATTTTCACTCACACACTTTCTTCCATTCTATTTTTTTATACACACTACACAAAAAAGTATGTGTATAAAAAAACATTCTCTACAAACGTACAACACAAACAGACAAGCTCTTACTACAATTACACACACTTTCTTTCCTATTTTTTCATAAACGCACTATACAAAAGGAGTGTGTATATGAAAAAAAATCTTACACACACACACTTTCTTTCATTCCATCTTTTTTATACACACACTGTGCAAAGGAACTGTGTGTATGAAAAAGATCATTCACTACTAACATACAACATAAACATACCCACAAACACAGAGGATAAGAGGATAAGGATAGGTTTTTTCAGTCCGTCATTAATCAGTAATTATTCATCCATCCATCAGGCATCCTTCCATCATACGTCATCCATTATCCGTTATCCGCCATCCACACATTGCTTACATTCTACATGTACACTTTAAACACACAACACACAAGAAAAATGTACAACACAAAAATGACACTACAAAAATTACTTGGAATAAAATAAACAAACACAAACTAAATTAAAAACAGTAACTAAAACACAGAAAATATAAATCTCACTCTCGCCGCTGAGGTATTGCGTTCGGCGAGATCGTCGCAGCAACCCTGGCTTATTGAAGTCTGTCGATTTCACTTTTGACACTTCAATGCAGCCCGGCCAGGTGTTGCAACGATGAATACCGGTTATTGCCATCACGGTAATAACCGATTCTTCTTTTAAGGACAGGTTGTCATGGGATCTTCCGAAAGTTGTTGGCATCGGCGTAGCGGTAAGCGATTCGAATGATCCAGCAAGCGCTACTGTAGACCATTCGAGTCGTAACATTGCTGCACGAAGTCCATCTTGCATTTGTGCCGGCAACTCCGCTAATTGGTCCGGAATTTCAAAAACTCCATAATCTTCTGATGTCCGGACCAGGCACAAACAGCAACATACCGTGCATGACCGCTTTAACCTTTTCCAGAACTTTTTGAAGAATCCCATGGCGGAGCGAGAATATTATGCGTCTACTCCCAACCTATCCTTATCCTCTTATGATGATTATTAGGTTGTGCATGTTATAAGGTAGACTTTTCGCGATTGAAATTTTGTTTGTTGGTCACTATGGATATTTTTCCATAGTGATAGTTTTGATTGTTGTATCTTTGCAATGTACCTACGATTGAAAATTGTGTTTGACATGTAACTATGTTCTTTTTTTTCCAGCGCTACATTCGGAATGTGACTGCTGCCGAAAGTCGGTCTGGAATCTGGCCAGGCTGGAAGTTTCCGGAAGAAATAAAGGTTGGCGGAACTCGGACAGGTTGAGCGGTTGGTGGAGGACGAGGAGGAGGAAGAAGAGAGAACGGTTGGAAGAACTCGGAGCGGTTGCAGTACCGGATGGAATTCCTGCCAGGTTGGAAGTTTCCGGAAAAGATAATGGTTCGCGGAGCTCGGACAGGTTGAGCGGTTGGTGGAGGACGAGGAGGAGGAAGGAGAGAGAACGGTTGGAAGAACTCGGAGCGGTTGCAGTACCGGGTAGAATTCCTGCCGGATGACATCGGTAGACTAACCTGCGGACACGGTCAAGAGGAGGAACGCAACCATCCACTACATTCGGATAAAATTATAATTCTGTTGACAAAATAAATTGAAGGATCATTCGCATTTATTTATTTATTTTTCATTAGTTCAATGGGGAATTTTTTGGCCATGTGCAGCCGGTGTAGACTAGCATGGCTAGTCTACCTGGTTCTGCGACTGCGAGTTCTTCCAACCGTTCTCTCTCCCTCCTCCTTCAATCGCTCATCCTGTCCGAGTTCCGCCAACTTTTCTCTATCTCTTCCGGAAACCTCCAACCTGGCCAGATTCCAGACCGACTTTCGGCAGCAGTCACATTCCGAATGTAGCGCTGGAAAAAAAAGAACATTATTACATGTCAAACACAATTTTCAATCGTAGGTACATTGCAAAGATACAACAATCAAAACTATCACTATGGAAAAATATCCATAGTGACCAACAAACAAAATTTCAATCGCGAAAAGTCTACCTTATAACATGCACAACCTAATAATCATCATAAGAGGATAAGGATAGGTTGGGAGTAGACGCATAATATTCTCGCTCCGCCATGGGATTCTTCAAAAAGTTCTGGAAAAGGTTAAAGCGGTCATGCACGGTATGTTGCTGTTTGTGCCTGGTCCGGACATCAGAAGATTATGGAGTTTTTGAAATTCCGGACCAATTAGCGGAGTTGCCGGCACAAATGCAAGATGGACTTCGTGCAGCAATGTTACGACTCGAATGGTCTACAGTAGCGCTTGCTGGATCATTCGAATCGCTTACCGCTACGCCGATGCCAACAACTTTCGGAAGATCCCATGACAACCTGTCCTTAAAAGAAGAATCGGTTATTACCGTGATGGCAATAACCGGTATTCATCGTTGCAACACCTGGCCGGGCTGCATTGAAGTGTCAAAAGTGAAATCGACAGACTTCAATAAGCCAGGGTTGCTGCGACGATCTCGCCGAACGCAATACCTCAGCGGCGAGAGTGAGATTTATATTTTCTGTGTTTTAGTTACTGTTTTTAATTTAGTTTGTGTTTGTTTATTTTATTCCAAGTAATTTTTGTAGTGTCATTTTTGTGTTGTACATTTTTCTTGTGTGTTGTGTGTTTAAAGTGTACATGTAGAATGTAAGCAATGTGTGGATGGCGGATAACGGATAATGGATGACGTATGATGGAAGGATGCCTGATGGATGGATGAATAATTACTGATTAATGACGGACTGAAAAAACCTATCCTTATCCTCTTATCCTCTGTGTTTGTGGGTATGTTTATGTTGTATGTTAGTAGTGAATGATCTTTTTCATACACACAGTTCCTTTGCAGTGTGTGTATAAAAAAGATGGAATGAAAGAAAGTGTGTGTGTGTAAGATTTTTTTTCATATACACACTCCTTTTGTATAGTGCGTTTATGAAAAAATAGGAAAGAAAGAAAGTGTGTGTAATTGTAGTAAGAGCTTGTCTGTTTGTGTTGTACGTTTGTAGAGAATGTTTTTTTATACACATACTTTTTTGTGTAGTGTGTATAAAAAAATAGAATGGAAGAAAGTGTGTGAGTGAAAATTTTTCATATACACACTCCCTTTGTACAGTGTGTTTGTGAAAAAAGAAATGAAAGAAAATATATGTTTGTAGTAAAAGCTTGTGTGTTTATGTGGTATGTTTGTGAAGAATGTTTTTTATACACATACCTTTTTTGTAGTGTGTGTATGAAAAAATAGAATGAAAGAAAGTGTTTGTGTGTGTTTGTGTTTGTAGATTGTATAAAAAAAATATTAGAAATAATCGTTTAAAATGAGTTATTCCAAATTAGAAGTAGAAAAGTTAATGGAATCAAAAAATTCAGGAAATTTCAACTAAGACATTAGATATTGGAATTATTAATTGGAAATTATAAATAAGCAATTTAATATTAGAATTATTTTTTAGAAAAAGAAACTATTAATTGGGTTGAGTTTTGGAAATGGAAAATTAAAAATTTTAAATTCCAAAAATAACTTTGTAATAAGAAATTGTAATTGGAAAGTTGAAATGAAATCTAGATCATGGACAAAATAAGAGAGGAAAATAGGGAGTAGAATGTGGAAATAGAGCATTAAAATTAGAAGTTGCGAAATTTGAGATTGACTGTATTATTGTTGTGTTATCAGAAATGAGAAATTAGATATAAGAACTATTGATAAGAAATAAGATATTGGAAGTTATAGAACAGATATTATAAATTATAAAATAGATATTAGGAATTAGATTGAATACATGTATTAGAAAACATTGAATATTAGAAATCATAAATAAGAATTAGAAAATCAAAACTTAAAAATTTGAAATGAGAAATTCAAAATTAGAAATTGAAGAATTTTTAGAATTTAAAAATTAGGAATGGGGGGGTTATGGGTTGCAATTGAGTCCGCCTCCTTGTGGTGCAACCTGGGTAACGCTAAATGGACTCAGAATTAAAAAATATTTATTTGAAATGGAGGATAATAAATTATAAATTAGGCATTCGAAATCAGATATAGAAAATTGATTATTAGAAATAAGAGATAAGAGAAAAATCAAATTAGAAGTTGAAAACTGCAAGTACGATATTAAAAATTAGAAATTTAAAATCAGAGATTGGTAAGTGTAGATAAGTATGCAGAAATTAAAATAAAATTATTCTTTGAAATTTAAAATAAAATTATCTATTTGAAATTGGGACCTAGTAAATTGAAGATAAGAGATAGACAATAAGATATAGGTCGGACTCGATTATATAGAGACTCGATTATATAGAGACTCCATTATATATTGACTCAATTATATGTGATTCGATTATATATAATTTTAGACTCGATTATATATAGATGCAGAAATATTTTTTTCTTAAATTCAAGTATGACTTATCTAGAGCTAATATATCGTAAGAGAATATCTACAAAATATATAACGCTTGATAAAAAGGGAAAAAATAGAAAAAAATGTTAAAAAAAATTGAATTTTGAAAATTATTTAAAATAATTTGAAATAAAAAAACTAAAAATACTTCAATAAAAATACCTGAATTAAAATAATTCCAAAAATAAAAAAAAATAAAAAAAATATCATTTTAAAAATTTGAGAAAACAAGTCTACATATACTTTTATAATTTTTTAAATAATTTTTCTTTACATTTGACTGCAATTACATCAGGAATAACTACAAGATATGTATTTTTTGTAAGAAATGTGTTTCATGACTTTTAGGGGGATGAATCAAAAATAAAATTCTTCTTATTTATTTGAATTATTAATGAAAAGTAAGTAAGAAACATTTTTTTTCTCTGATTCGATTATATATAAAATTCGATTATATATAGTGAAAAAAAAATCGGGGACTATATATAATCGAGTCCGACCTGTATTAGTAATCAAAGATAAGTATGAAGTAATATAAAATTTTTAGAAGTTAAATGTAAGAAATTTAACTTCAAATTTGAAATGAATTATGAATTCGATTATATACTGTCTCCGAAAAATTTTCACTATGTATAATCGAATCAGAAAAAAAAATTTTTTTTGTTTATTTTGCATAAATATTTTGTTGTTTTTGAATAAATAAGTAGGATTTTTTTGACTTACATCCTTAAAGTCGCAAAAAACCTTTCTTACAAAAATATATGTATGTATAGATTTCGTAGTTATTGTTTATGTTATTGCAGTCAGCCATGGCAAGAACACTACACCGTGCTGCACGGATGCCACTTTTGCATGGAAACGCTACACGGCGTGTATTGCAACTTGCACTGCGTGATGTGTAAGAACGACCGCACAAAGTGTAAAAGCAAATTCACCGGTGCGATATTTCTGTGTTAGATCAGCTTTACTTTACTTGAAATATTATGGCTCAAAAATCAACGTTTTGGGTCAAAAAAATTTTGCGTTACGTCATATTGGACTGAAGGGAACGTCCATTAATTACGTACCGTAAATAAAAACTATTTTCGACCCCCTCTTTCCTCTAGGTAACGCTCTTTGTATAGATCTTCAAAATTTTTAGTATTGATTGCGACGTTTTGTCAGATCTCTACCTCCCCCTAAGCGTTACGTATTTTTGGACGATCCCTATACGACATTGCTGCTTTAGGTAAGTTATATTTAAAATTGAAAAAAAAATTATGATTCGATTATATACAATTTTATATATAATCGAATCAAATATAATCGAGTCAATATATAATCGAGTCCGACCTGTATTTGAAATTATTGATTGGAAATCAGATATAAAATTCGTATTGGATACAGGAAATTGAATATACGAAATGGATGATTCTTCGTGTATACTTGTGAGGTGATTTTTTGAGCGTTTGCATTGCTCGTGTTTGTAGTGTGTGCTTAAAGTGTATGGGGAATGTGTGTGTGTTCATAGTGTATGTGTAGCATGCTCGTAAAATTCAATATAATGTTGTTTTCATTAGGATTATAAATTTTAAATATGTGATTTAAACTGAAACTTGGAAATTGAAACAGTATAGTGTGTGTGTGTTGTGTGAAAGGAAGTGTGCGTGTGTTTGCGAAAGGATTTGTGTTGTTTTGTAAAATATTGTGTTTGGATTTCTTGAAGAATGTGTGTGTGTATGAAACTACGTAACCGTTGTTATATAATACATAATTTTGAATTAACATGAAACAAACAAAAAGTAAATGAATTGCAAAACTACTTCCTGCGTAACACTAAATGGACTCAATAAATTTAAGTAATTTAATTTAATTTTTGATAGATAGTTATACAAAAATGTTAAATTTGAAAAAAAAAATAACAAAGAAAAAATAATCAGAAATATGAAACTTTGAGATCATTGCGAGCACAATACTTTTCAACTTAAACTTAACGCAAACATAGATTCTATGTGTCATTTTTTCAAGTTTTCAAATAACATTTGATGTTATTCCACAAGGTCTCAATTATGCCCTTAATTCTGGTGACATTATTGCATGCATTTTCATTTATTTCTTCGTGAAACCGTCAAAGAACATCAGTAAGGTCTCAAAAAAGTTAAGTGTTTTTCCCGAAGTCATTTACATCGACAGAAAGCCAAAATGCTTTCATCAGTTATCAGCATTTCATCAGTTATTATCAGTCTGAGAAGTTGCGATGTGCCATCTTCCTTTGGTTAGTTGCCGAAAAACGTTACTTTGATTTTTATCAAATTTTTTAATTGTCAATCTCATTAATTTAATTAGAATCGTAGCGAAAAGTTGAACCAACTATTTTTTCACTCAATTCTAAGAATCAACAAGAATATTTAGAATCCTGTGCCATTAGCCCCACATTTGCATACTTTTGAGTGGTTTAGTGATTCACACTTTAAATAATTTTCGAAAGCTCTTATTAGCTAACTACTAAATTTTGGGACTGTCTCTTACCTTTGGCGATTTCTGTTTGGATGAAGAAAAATCTTTTTGTTTTTAGCCGTTTTATTCCATGTTTGACTAAATCATAATTTTTTTCCATTGTCGTCAATTTTATACACTTATACTTTTTTATTCACTTTGTTTATCTGTTATCTGAAAAAGTGAGAAAAATGCATTAAAAAAATATTTTCAATATTCTGCACTATCGGAAGTCGCCATCTCAAAGCTCAAAGTGACTTTTAGAGTTGATTGCCGGCCTCTGTACATGGCCCCGGTTTGTAAAACACCCATTTCAGGCTATAATCTAGAAACCAGAAGCAGCCGCTTTAAAGATAGAATAATTTGGGCAAAATTTTTGCAGAAATTCAACTTGTAATTAAATAGCCAAATATCAAAAGCCATATATGTGCTATACATCAAATAAACCAACTTAAACCTATGTGCTATACATATAACATTTCTTTAAAAGAATAAATAAATCTGCAAATGTATGTATGGTGCAAACGTAGAGAAATGCGGTACGCCAGACAGTAATTAGCGACTAACGAAGACTAAATTGAGAGTAAATTTTGCCACTATCCGGCTAGCTGTCTTGTCGAGAAGCACGTAAACATTTTGAAGACGTATGTTAAATTCGGAAGGTTGTCACATGTTGTGTTACGAATGATACACATGAACACAAATGGCAAACATTGTACCAAAACAAGCCAACGCCATAAGACAAAATTTGTAAATTCCAGTTTACTGTTATTTAATTTTAATTAATTAAATTCAATTATTAAATTTTGAAAAATGGATCGACACAAAATTACAAATTTAAAGCGTGAAATAACATATCGAATTAAGTGTATGACATTGCAGTTGTTCTCGTGTATCGTAATATAGTATTTAAAAACCAGGAAAAACTGGCTTCTAAGTTGAATGTCGGAAACCGAGAGACCAAATTTAGAAAAACGGAGGACAACAGTTAAGCTCTACTTTTTAATGATATTAAAAAATTGTTAGTCAAATCATAGAAGACAATACGTTAGAAAATCAACAGCAAAAACCAATAAATAAATTTTGAAAACGATGTTGTAAACTGCTATAAGTAAAAATTCAAGTAATTTAATGGAAATTAACATCACCTGTGAGCAAAACTGTTTATGAAGAATCTTATTGTTTCAAATTATTCACCTTCGGCAAAGCATAGCCGTCCATTATCATCTGCTGACGTCTTTCTTCCCATTATTCAGTTCGCGATTGAGCTAATTCTATAACGCTCTGGAACCCATCGATGCTCTCAAATGTAGTTTCAGGTATCCGCATGTAAGCTTAGACTCCGTGGAGACGGTTTACAGATTCTGTTAGAATTCAGACAGATTCTAATTGATGTGCATTATGGAGCCTAAATTTGAAAAATATCAATATTACATTCTTACAACGACCTTTTAGCGATATAGATATATGTACCTTGATTTTACTGCCTTAAATAACCTAGTAGTAACTGCTTCGTTGGTTTAATTCTGCGACATCCTCGTAAGATCTTCTATTACATGACATTCGGTCAAATTTAGCAATCGTTGTAAGCACAGTCTATTCGCTAGAATGTTCAAGCATTTGTCTGCTGAAAAAGGTTGTACTTCATTCGTGTAAAGATCGATCAACATTTGTGGTTGTGGAAGCACAATCTGGAATATCCAAGCAAGAATGAAAAAAGGATTATTTTCTTGGTCAATTGCTAGCCGACTAATAACTAATTACCAAATTGACATGGGATTCATTGAGGTTCCCGTTTAACAGAGCCTTCATGAAATCATATCGCGATACCAACATGACCCGTGAGCTTCATAGTTCTTAACATTCTGGTTCGCTTGCGTCTCCAAAAAAGTACCATCATTTGAGGCAGCTCCAAGAACTCCTGAGAAACACATTCACATGACTACAAGTTTTAAAACGATGAAACTATTAAATTAAAATTTAAAAACTATTAAAATTTTCACCTGTCACAAATTTTCATTTCATCACGAATAAAACATAGGCTTGCTTTGATCCGCAGTAAATGGTTCGACGAGTCGACGGACTTTATGCATATCACTTGGCTTACCCAATTCGCGCGATCCAGCGATCGTTGTGAGATCTTCTATTACGTGACATTCAGCCAAATTCAGCAATCGCGGCAAGCACAGTCTGTTCGCTAGTTCTAGGAGATTCAAGCATTTGTCCGCTAAAGTAGGGGGTACTTCATCCGGGTAATGGTTGAAGAACATTTGTGAAAGCACAATCTGAAATAACCAAGCAAAAATAAAAATGATTATTTTCTTGCTGATAGTCGACAAGTAACGAATTACCGAAATTGGAATGGGATTCATTACCGTTTCCGTTCAACATAGCCTTCATGACATTCATGACACTGGGTACCAACCAACATGATCCGGTGAACTTCATCGTTCATAAAACTCTGGTTCGCTTGCGTCTCCGACAAAAGTACCATCAGTTGAGGATGTTTCAAGTAATCCTAAGAAACACAAGAAATACATGCACATCAATACAATATTTTAAAAAAACTTACTACATTAACTTTTTCACCTGTCACAAATTTTCTTTTCACGAAAAAATAGGCATACTTTGATCCGCAGTAGGTAGTTCGGCGGACTTTGTGCATATCACCACAAACTGACAAACAAAGCATACTGGATGATTCAGTAAATATTCTTGTTGGCTTACCCAATTCCCCAATTCGCGCGATCCAGCTCCAACTTCAGTCATCTTTTATTTCGACGGGTGGCCGCTTTCATCCCATGTTCCACGAAAACCTTCTGGACGCTGACACAGTTATGCTTGGGACGGTAGCGTATGTGTCGGTCGATTTCCGGAGCATCTAACAGCTTACATCGGCTAGCTGCAAAAACAGCGAGTTAGAAGGGAACACATCAAATTTAGCATAGAAATTTCTACACCAATTAACTTAATCTATAATACTACTGACACTCTTCATATACATACTTGACACTCGCGTATTCACTGTATGTTTGAGTCTCCGGATTGAGGTCTGACTGAATTTTTGGAATTATTACGATCGTAATATCGCACACGAAATAGCTACCTTGCGGTTCAAACGCTGGCGATGAGTTATTGAAGGTGGTTCTTCACTAATTTCTATAAAAAAAGTAAATGTTTCGTCACATATAAGATTATGCCGAAAAATATTTAGCCTCTAATAATTAACCGATTGAAACTTACCTAACAAAACAGGAATAGGTGGAACCTCTTCGGAAAGAAAAAATGGCATGAAAAAGCCCGAGAATTGTTACTTCTCGGCTACTTAGCAACTTTTTTTCCTGTAGTTTTCGAAAAAATAATCGCAGCCCAACTTCTTTACGCTGTTTGCTTTGATTTGTTCTTACGATTTTTTATAGTAAATGCTGCTGAATATCAGGGTAGTGAGTAGTAAAACTACTGACACTCTTCATATACATACTTGACACTCGCGTATTCACTGTATGTTTGAGTCTCCGGATTGAGGTCCTACTGAATTTTTGGAATTATTACGATCGTAATATCGCACACGAAATAGCTACCTTGCGGTTCAAACGCTGGCGATGAGTTATTGAAGGTGGTTCTTCACTAATTTCTATAAAAAAAGTAAATGTTTCGTCACATATAAGATCATGCCGAAAAATATTCAGCCTCTAATAATTAACCGATTGAAACTTACCTAACAAAACAGGAATAGGTGGAACCTCTTCGGGAAGAAAAAATGGAATGAAAAAAGCCCGAACATTGTTACTTCTCGGCTACTTAGCAACTTTTTTTCCAGTAGTTTTCGAAAAAATAATCGCAGCCCAACTTCTTTACGCTGTTTGCTTTGATTTGTTCTTACGATTTTTTATAGTAAATGCTGCTGAAAATCAGGGTAGTGAGTAGTAAAACTACGAAACTATCGTAAACGTTGGCGCTGGTTTGTTGAATTTGAAATAATAATAGTTTAGAACACCTGATTTGGCGGGCCGTTTTAAACATAAATGGATCTCGATTTCAGCAATTGAAACTTACGTTGTCGAACTAAATATTTTACTGTATTGGCAGTTATGATACTGTACGAATCATTCAATCAGTATGATCTAAATCACAATAGGAACGACTCAAAATGATTATATGTTGTGTATTATGTACATTTTATTGTCCATCCTTTTGTCTCCTCAATTATGTTCAGATAATGTTTGTGCTCGGTAATAAACTGTAATAAACGGTAATAAACTTCTAACACTAGAAAATAACTCATGTGCTAAATAAGCGCGTGGGCTAAATCTGGAACTCACCTAGGTTTGTTGAAGGTCTTCTCCTTTTGAATCTGGTGTCAACCGCCGGCGGTTTTTCGATTGGATACCATCATACCTCGTATGACGATATTTAACCCATGGTTGGCCATTGAATCTTCACGGTACTCACTCATAATCTTATCCGCTAGACTAAGCGCGTCCGCCGCTCCGGTGATGTTTGCGATATCGGTAAATCGAACGACGTATTTAGAAGGTAGCAATGGAATCATCGATCCCGGCTGAGAAATAAAACATTCGGGTAGGTCCTCCGCAAATGGTGGAACTTTTCCGCGGCTGTTCCTCCGCTCGTTTGCTCAACTAGACGAAAATTTCAATTATTATTCATATAAAATGAAAAATCAAAGATTAACATACGTACATTTTGAATTAAAAACTCGTCCTAGCGCATGCATCAGTGTTTAACTTTCATTACATCTTACTGACTTTAATTTAAGCTCTTTTTTCTTACTTCTGCCTTTGAAGATGGTTGCACCCGGTTATGTGATAAATTTTAAATTCAAGCATTACTGCAGGCGGAAAAAGGTGTATATGTATACACATGTATACGATATCCAAAATTTTTGCTGGATGTATCGGTTGCTATAAAAACCAACGGTCAGGCTCTGCATCTTGGAAAGCCTCCAAGAAACTGCGGAATGCTTCAGGATCCTGCAGGAATATTTTCGTAAATCTTTCACTAACAACAGCTTGCGCTCGATTTCTGTTTTAAATGCCGAACAATAGCGGGATATTTTGTAAAGAAATTTATCAAACTGTTGTCTTTGATTTTCTCGAAAAGTTAGCTGTTCACCAGGAGCACCTTCAAAATCGAAATCATCCCGAAAATATAGTTCCGCATCGACCGGTGTGGTCCACTTCGCTACCTGGTAACCAAGACCGGCGGGCGGCGGCTATCGTCTTCACGGCTTTTGATGAATGACCAAATCAGCAACTGTTTCCGGAGCCAAATCAACGGACCAATCTATCGCTTTGAAGATGCCATTGTTGGTATTTACGCTATTGGAATGCATCCCGCTAGTAGAGATTGGTGAAGTTTTGTTTATAGAATTAGATAATTTCTTTTTTTAGTCACTGATGTTTCGTCGAGTTTGATTTGACTCTCTTTCGGTGGGAGAGCACTGTCGATATCGTCGAAGACTGAACGGAACCACCGTTTTGATCCCTAAAAAGTTAACGGAAGTTATTTTATATTGTTTCAGAGCTGGTTATTATGTTATTGCGGTTCTTTTCTAAAATCCGCAGACCATCAAACAAGTTGCGCGCAACAGAGTTGTGTGCAGGGTTGCCACATTTAAATCTGTGTTTTCCCTTGAAAAAATCTGAACATCTGTATCTGGAACAAAAATATCTGTAAAAAAATCTGTGTTGTTTAAACACAAAGAACTTTGTATTTTTTGAGTTTTTATGGTACATAAACCAAATTTTTAGCTTAAAACGTGTGAGGAGTTGAAAATATGTTCAATTTGCTCAATATTTAATGGAATAAAATTTGGATTGAAATTAATGTCAATTTCGAAAAATCTGTAAATCTGTACTTTTCGACGAAAATCTGTATATCTGTATATACAGATTCTGTACCGTTTCTTCGGCAAAAAATCTGTAAAATACAGATTAATCTGTACATGTGGCATCCCTGGTTGTGTGCCCAGTTGTGCGCATTTCAAAAAATACATTCCGCTTCTTGTGAGTAAGGTTACAAGCGTATTATTGCCCATGTGTGTTTTTTTCTCTTATGACAAATATGTTTGGACATTGAAAACGTTTTTTTTTCAATGTTGAAAGCAATCGGCTGGTACAGTAAACAATAGAATTTAACAGACCTACTTGTCTAACAGTATATTAAAAGGGGTTAAAATATTTGAATGTATGTTCAATTATACATATTATACCCTGGCGCACAATTCAATGACAGAAAAATAAATCAACAATATGCTGAAATTTCTCGAGAATCACAATACGTAAAGTAATTAATAAAGTAATTCACCTGAAATTATCTGACGTTTCCGCTTTTATTTATGTAAATTTCGCAATATGCAAAGGGTCCCTTCATGCTTACTGTCGTTATGTGTTTTACAAATAATCCCTCCTTATAGAGCAAAAGTGGAGACAAGTTAAGGGGTTCGTGGCTAGTATATAAATATGTGGTAATGAACTATTACCTCGCACATCGAAAAAGAACTTACACACAAAAAGAATATTACCAAGTGAACATCAAGTCAATAAACGCCCCTAATCATTCTATTATGTCGACCCATATTAATTTCAATCCTTGACGACTTGTGTAAGCATTGAAATTTTAGTGTAAGAAAATTAATTTCGGTATGCATGATACAACTAATTGAAGTGTAAAACACTTGATTTTGTGCTGTGAACTGGAACGCAAATGTATTCCACGTAAATATGAAATGTTTCATCTAATAGCACAGATATAAGTGGAATCCACTTCGCAGTAACGTGTCGTTTTTTTACAGTGTAGATAAAAGGGGTGAAGAAGAGTCTATGCAGAGGAAGTAAACATCAACTGAACCTATTTCGCAGAAAACGTCCAAGATGCTGGTGGACATGGAAATTAGAATGCTCTCCTCGACATACTTCAGATGTAAACGATTAATAGAGAGCCATTTAGTTTTATTAAATGGACCGGCCCTTAACATTAATTCGCTTCATTTTGAAAACATGCGGAATACAAATGTCACGACATCGAATTGCGGAATTCATTCGAATTGCTGCAGCTAAAATACGTGAAATTATGCGTTCATATTTTTAAAAACCTAAATTAATCCACCTAGCGGTCAGACTCAGCCTTTCTCATTCAAACTTATTAATTGTAAAAATAGATTTACATGAATGCTTAAATCCAAAAAGGTATATTCACTCTTTGGGTTCTAAAATATTGATGTTGTAATTAAAGTATAAAATATGAAATTTGACGTAATGTTAGTGCTTCAGAAATAGCGAAATATAAGAAATGACTCTTAATTTCGAACAATTTAATCACGAGCGATACCGGGAACGTCAAATAGTACGATACCACATTTAAATCATGTTGAGGCCATATATTTTGATCAAAGTAGCTATAGTGTTGAATAGTCTTTGAATTTCTTTTCTTTACAAAACTGTTGAACATTAAATCAAATTTTTATGAAGTTTGTTATTTGTAAATTTGAGAGATGACTCGTTTGTGTGACACTAGTTATGTTCAAATGAGTCGTGTAATACTTGAGATAATAGACTTTCGTTGTTCTACAAATTAAAACATAACGGTTGCTTAAGTTTGATTACAATCAAAGGAAAAGGGAACGTATGGGGCAGCCAAACTTTGAAACCACGTGTTCAATCATAATTCATCAGTTAACCCTTAACTATCCCGTTCATTCGATATCAATATTGTTCAAATCTGTTGTGTAGTTTCTAAGATAATGAAGTTTAGTGATTTTCACATTTCGATACATTACAGACGAAGTCACATTCCGATTACAGCAAAATTCAATAGGGTGTTATGACGCAGGTAGACCTTTCATTTGATACTAATTCTGTGGAAATCGGGTCAACCATCTCTGAGGAAAGAAAGTGAGCCCAAGTAGTCATCAGAATATGTTTCTTTTCATAGCTGGATTTCACATTTTTAAACATAACAGGAAAAGTAATAATCCGTTCGCAAAAAAAAGTCATTAGAGTCTTATGGGGCAACAAGACTTTCCATATGACACTGATTTAATGAAAATCGGTCCAGCCATCTCTGAGAAACATGAGTGAGATTAAACAGTCTCCAGAACACGTTTCTTTCTGTAACTTCTGAACCATATGTTCAATCTTCATAAAATTCAAAAGTTGAGGGTATTTCAGATAGCCCGTTCATTTGAAACCAATTTTGTTCGAATCGGTTGTGTAGTTTCTGAGATATTGATGTTTCGTGATTTATACATTTTGATACATAACCTCTAAACTAGAAATCAGATTACAATATAATCAATAGGGTCTTATAGGGCAACTAGACCTTTCATTTGCAATTGATTTCATTGAAATCGATTTAGCCATCTCTGAGAAAATCGAGTGTGATTGGGAGAGCGTTACACACACACACACACACTCATGCAGAAAATGCTCAGCTCGTCGAACTGAGTCGAGTGGTATACGACATTCGGCCCTTTTGAGCACTTTTATACTTTAGTTTTTGTGTTTTTATACTTTATTTTTTTTTTTTTTTAAATGACGTTGAGGCCACATATTTTGATCGTAGCTATAGTTTTAAACTTCACCAGATATAATTGGCGCCGTTAAACATTAAATTGTATTTGTGCCGTGTCAAATAAATGATATATGAGGAAAAAAAAATAGTTTTAAACAGTCTGCGGGTTTCGTTTCTTTCTATTTCTTTCTATTTCAAACCACATGTTTAAACATTATGAAATTCATTGTTTAAGGGTTTGAAAGCCCATTTATTTGAATTCAACTATGTTCATAGCTTCTGAGATATAAGAGCGTTTTTCACATTCTGACGCAGCGCCAAAACGAAAAGTTTGATTACAATGAAATTCAATAGCAACCTAAGCGGCAAATAGACCCTTCATTTGACACCAAGATAGAAAGACTCGGTCAGACCATCTCTGAGAAAAGTGAGTGCGAAAGAAAGGTGCACATACACACGTACACACCCACACACAAACATATACAACTATACATGCATATATGCAAAAAATGCTCAATTCGTCGAACTGAGTTGAGTAGTATATGACGATCGGCCATTTCAATCATTTTTCTACCTTTTAATTAGCCAGTGATCGTCAGGAGAAAGTCAATATGTTTACTTTCATTATGTGATTTCACATTTTTATGAACAACGGACACAGTTACAATCCGATTGCAATGAAATTCAATAACAACCTATGGGGCAACTAGACTTTTCATTTGACACTAATTTTGTGAAAATCGGTTTAGCCATCACTGAGAAAAATGAGTGAGTTTAAACAACCTCAGGATAACTTTTCTTTACATAACTTTTGAACCATATGTTCAATCTTAAAGAAATTCAAAATTTAAGAGTTCTGGAGCCCAATCATTTGAAACCAGTTTTAATGAAATCGGTTGTGTGGTTTCTGAGATATTGATGTTTCGTGATGTTACCATTTTGATACATAACCTCTAAACTAAAAATCCGATTCAATAGCAACCTATGGCGCAACTAGAGCTTTCATTTGCAATTAATTTCATGAAAATCGGTCCAGCCATCTCTGAGAAAAGTGAGTGAGAAAAAAAAGTTGCACATACACACACACACACACACACACACACACACACATACATACAGAAAATGCTCAGTTCGTCGAAAGAAGTCGAGTGGTATATGACATTCCAGTAATTGCTATACCTTTCTAGGAGAAAGGCAAAACGAGTAATTTGCATTAAATACGATATGGATGGTGAGGCCGATCGGTATTTCACATAAACGCTCAATATGCAGACCCGGATGCAGAAATGCAAATAAGACATTTAGGTAAGTTCTTTTGGACGAGAAATTCAAGAGTAGCAAATTTTGGGAAATGTCGATACTTTTTGTCTACAAAGAACTAGATAGGCTTTAGTTTTTTTAATATAAGCAGTCAAGTAAGTTAAACTTTGAAATAGAAAACAATCATTTTGAAAGAAGTGTTTTTTATCATTTCATCACCGCCAACTCACAGTTATTAAGATATAATTCAACAGTAATAAAAAAGAATATCAGATAGAAAAATGATCCTTTACTCCGTTAAAATTTTCAAAAATAGATATAGTTGGGAATCTAAGTCACAAATCTACATTTGATTTTTCTCGTATTAGCTGTACACGAAATGAACGAGCGACAAACGAAAGAGAATCTGGCCAAGGTGTTATTGCAAGAATTGCAACATAACAAAGTTTTGCCGTCACTCATGATGATGGTGCTAACGTTTGCTCAAAAAGATAATTTTGAGAACGGACAAGATGGAACTACTGATATTGTTTTTCTGGTTGAAAATCGTAATAACGACTTGCGACTTTCGATTTTTTTACCTTCTGCACAAGGCGCATAATGTCACATCTAGGGCGCTGTATAGCGCATCACATGCGCTAAACAGCCCACTAAACGCGACATTATGCGCATCGTGCATAAGGTAAAAAAATTAAATGTCGCAAGGTTATTTATTTTCGATTTTCAGCTGAAATGATAACATACAGGTTGATGATAAAAATATGGAGAAGCTCGAAATACTGAATAGCGTGATGCGGTGCTGATACTGCATAATTGGTAGCTTATAATATTATAAGATGAAACAAAACTAAACAAGACTGGTATCTAGACTGGCACAAATAAATCGAATCTGCTTAGCTAGCAAAGCAAAGGCTTGGTGCTACATTCCGATTCGGAACTTGATCTTCTGTTTGCTTATACACAGACTTCGCAGCCGACTGTTTAGTGTACAGGACAATTGCGGGGCTAGCGCTACGATCCTACCGACAGTAACAGTCTCTCCCGAGCCGAGACTCGAACCTACGACGACTAGCTTGTTAGGCCAGCATCGTACCTCGAGACCATCTGGAAGATTTAATCTGCTTAGCTATGCATCACAAAACAAATCGGGAACTTTTTGCCTTACACAAAATTGCTTTGCCCCCGAAGGTAAACGAGACTCGGTGGAATGTATGGTTGATTCTTCTACGTTATCTTCAAGTTTTGAGAACGACACCTTTTTTACTTACTTTGCAGAAGCACGACTCATCGCTGGGTGAGTAATCCTTTAAAGGGATTTTCTTTTGCTCATAAGTAGCAGGGAAAAATTCTAAAATAAAAAATAACGACACCGAGAATTTTTTTTTCTGCATTTTCGAATTTTCGATAAAAAAGAGTCACCTTCAAGACACGAGCGCGGTCGGTTGTGCTTTGGAAATATAAGCAAAACAACTTGTCTTTTCGAGTGATTTGGAGGTCTAGCAGAAAAAAAAATTACAAATAAAAAGTGAGAGGTATTAGTTATAGGTGTTGAGGGTGGATCGAAGGTTATTATAGTGAAATATTTCTAGAAAAAAGTGTAATAATAAAGTTACAAAGGGAAGGAAGGTTAATAGTAGAGTTGCGGAAAGGTAGAGGAAGAGATCAGTGTCAGATGGTGGAAAGATAGGAAAATAGCCAAATAAATTTCAAAGAGGAGGTGTTGTGTTGAAAAGTGAAATAAAGTATGCTGTTTTAGTTAAATCTATTGAAAGTATAAAAAGGACGCCATTTCAGGCGCTGTAGCAGGCCAAGCAAGCGAGAGAAAAGTGTTGAAGGTGTAGGTAAACAGCAAGCGAACGACAGCGAGTGTTACCATACCACTTTTTTTTTTTTTTTTTTTTTTTTTTATAATAAAATATCGTTTATTTAGTCATAGGGGTTTGTAATTTTTAACATTAAAATATAAGTTATTCCTCTAGACTCAATGCAAAGTCTAGCGCAGTTGCATCAATTCTCTCATTTTCGTTTACAAAATTTACATACTTTACAAAAGTTTTCAAAACGTCATTTCTGGTCGTCGTTGGCACGTGTTCCAAGGTTGGTCGAATTAATTCATCAAACGAGAGTCTCTGCCATCCGCCAAGGGTCGCCGATATTTTCCGCTGCAACTTATCCCACACTGTGGTTACTCGTGGGCACTCGCAGAATTTGTGCTTCAAATCTTCGACACCAACCGCGCAGTGTTGACAGTTAGAGTTGCTTGCTCGCCCGATAACGTGCATTAGTCTTCGGTGTTCCGTCTTCTCGTTCACGAGTAAGTAAAGGTCACTGCGTTGGCTCGATGTTAGCCGATTTGACGAAATGTTTCTCCATATTTTTTTCCAGTTGACGCCTGGGAGATTACGCTCTACTCTTGGAAGCTCGGTTTGTTCCAGGTAGAAGTTATGAATGAGAAGGCTGGAGGGGTTTTCTTTGATGTGGTTTGGCAGTAACTGAGTTTGCTGAGCCAAGATTTTGAGACAAGGGAGTTCGGTAGGAGGAGGTATGTTTTGGGAGAGGAAGGATTGATAGAAGGGAAGCGAATCTTTTTCCTGTAGGTGGCGATTTGTAAGTAGTGCTTTGCATTTGATACCTGGTAGCTGCAACTTCAGACCTCCGTTTTCTCTGTTGCGCGCCAGCTGCTGCATTGGTATACGAGCAGGTAAACCACGAAACAGAAATCTTCCCATTAATGCTGTCAGTTTTGCCGTATGCATACATTGCGGTGAAATTATGGATGCAAGGTACCAGACCTTTGCCGTGATGAACGTGTTTAGTAGAATAACCTTCTGTTGTAGGTTCAACGTGCGCATGCTATGCAGCCAAATCAGTTGGGAAACTTTGGACAGTAAAGAGTCCCAGTTCAGCTTCACCATCTGTCGCATTGAGTTTGCGAAGAAAACTCCCAAGACTTTTACTTTGTCGTTAGTCTGTAACCCTGGAATCATTAACGGGTTTCCATTGATAAACCCGACATCAATAGCTACTGTTTTTTGTCGATTTAATTTTGCTCCTGCTGCCAATTCAAAGCTGTCGAACAGCTGATATATACGTTCGATTACTTGTGTTGAGGTTGCGATCAATGTAATATCATCGGCATATGCGACACACAGGTCACCATCACATGCACGCTCCACTCGTTTAAGGAGAGGGTTGAGATAAAGCACAAAAAGCAGCATCGACAACGGATCTCCCTGACGAACAGATCGCTCAATCCGAAACGACTGCGAGAGGCGTCCGTTTACCAGTAGCCGTGAAGACGAAGCATTGTTGATTCGAGAAAGCCAGTCTGCGAAGCTCTGGTTGATTCCCAGAGAAATTAAAGTTTGATGTAGGAAACTGTGAGAGACCCGATCGAAAGCATGATCGAGATCGAACGATATCATCTTTCCTTTCTGTCTCCTTGCATTTAATTTGGCGATACGATCTTTAAGCGAGAGTGTTGCCTGAAAAATTGACCGATCGTGATTTGAGCACTTTTGTGCGTCACTCAATACTCGATTCGTACGCAGCACGTGCTCAAGACGTCTTTTCATCACGCGGGACAGTATTTTGAAGTCTACGTTCAGCAAGCTGATCGGACGATATGCTCTTGCCGTTCCATCGTCGCATTTCTTTTTTGCTAACACGATTGTTCCGTCGGCGAACTCAGTGGGGAGCTCATTAGTCATTGCTTCGTTGATCACGAAGTAGAGTTCTCGATAGATGATGTCGAAAGTTCGTTGATAGAACTCTATTGGCAGTCCATCGATGCCTGGCGACTTGCGTTTTTGTGACATTTGGACGGCACTTTTTAGTTCGTCGATGGTGATCTCTGCCATCAGCGCCGCATTGGTTTCATCGTTCTCTGGAATTATTCTCTCCGAGTCAAAAGCATCGCTCTCGTTTCGTCTCACGTCTTCCCTCGCATAAAGATCCCTAAAGTAGTAGTACATATGTTGTTCGATTTCTTGGGAGTCTTGTATGATTTCGCCTTGCTCGTTTTTCAGTTTTGTGATGGTTGTTTTTTTACGTCGTCTATCACCCAGCTGAAAAGTGGATAGGGTTTCTCCTGCCACAAACGTCTCATTGATGCAGATGAAATTTTGTGTGAATCGACGCTGTAACGTGAGCAATTGTGCTTTAACACGATTGATGGTAACCAACATGTTTGGATTTAGATAATATCCATCATACGCGATTCTTAATTGTGTGTACAGTCGTTGGTGCTCTGTGTGGAACATTCTGAAAGCCTCATTCGACTTCCAGCGGAAAAAGGTTTTAATTTTTGGTTTTGCAAAAGAAATCCACCATGCCATCCAGCTAGGAAAATTTCTTCGCTGGCGAGTCCAAAACTGCCACCGGTGTTGGAATTGATCGATATTTTCAGCAGTCAACAGATGAGGGCGCAGGGACCAATACCCGCGGCCTTGTTCGCGGCCGAGATTGGGAAGGCATATTCGAGCCGATAGCGCTTTATGATCTGAAAAAGAGCATACGTGCGTGGTAGCGTTTCGCAGCTGCTCGCATAGGCCAGTACTAACGTAAATACGATCGAGTCTAGATGCCGCGTGATGAGATATGTAGGTTGGAGCATGAATTGTAGGGTACAGTTTTATCCACAGATCGTGCAGCTGTAGTTGGCGTATGGTGGCTTGGAGAGCTGGGCTCGAGTTTGCACTCGTAGAGTCGCATGGACGGAGAACGCAGTTAAAGTCTCCAGCAAGGATGACATGTTCCGTGTTGTGTCGGAGATAGTATGCGATGGTGCCGTTGAAGAATCTTTCTCTCTCCGCCCGAAGCGCTGTCCCCGATGGTGCGTATATATTACAGAGAGTCGTGTTTTGTACTCGGAGAGCGATGAGTCGGCCGTCTAGGCTCTTCTCTACATGCGAAAAATGTATGTGGTCTTTAAGCGCGATTGCTGTTCCTCGTCTCGCATGATCCACGTTTGAGATGACGTTGAAACCAGGAAACGAAAGCTGCTCATTCTCCACCTCCTGTAGAAAAACGATATCTAGTTCTTGCGTTCGTACGAAATTCCGAAGTGCGTCGATTTTCGTTGCATTCGTGATGTTGTTTATGTTGATGGAAGCAAGATTGTAGCTTGAGAACTCAGCCATTAAGACAAAATAATGCTCCCATCTCTCGAGTCATCGTCGTCTCCGTCTCCTACGCGAGGTTTTTTACCTATGTTTCGAGTACGAAGCTGTCTTCTTGAGTTGGACGAACCAACGGACGAATCAGTTTCGCTTCCGTCAGTTTTATCACCATACGTCTTACGTATAATTCCTCCACCAGCGTGAGATTGTTGACCTGTAGGAGAAGTCAACGACCCGCCGACTGGGGGATGAGATGGGTTCGTAGTCGAAGTTAACGTGGGGAAATTTTGTTCAGTGAGGATTGTTGGATGTACTGCTTTCTGCTGATGCCGGTGGGGAATTTGTTTCGGTGGCGGCATTCTTTCCGACGGCACCGAGTTTGTAGAGGTTGGTTTAGTACCGGGCGAGGCGTGGATTGAGTTCGGGGTGGCTTGTTTCACTGCTGGAGCGAGTTGCTTAGTTTTTTGCACAGCGATGGAGGCTGGGCTCATCTGTTTGGCGGCATCGGCATAGGACTTTTGCACGAGCAATTTTTTATTTTGCACACAGGTAGCTCCAATATGGATGTACTCGCGGCAATGTCGACACGTCTGGCGCTGACCATAGTACGCGACTTGAGTTAGTTCCCCGTCTATGGTCACCCACGATTCTATGTTTTGTTTTACGACCATCTTAGCAATTCGAATACCCGTTGAAATGCCAGGAAAGTCAACATCGGTCCCGTATTGCTGTTCTCGAATTGCGATGACATCACCGTATCTGCCCAAAAATTCACCAATTTTCTGGTCCGTCACATCTTCAGACAGATCGTAAAGTCTCACCTCTACTGCTCCGTCCTCCAGGGTTATTCTCACCGGATATTTTTTACCATCGACTGTAATCTCGTGTTTATTGTCATGTTCTTCACATATTCGCTGCGCCAACGTTAAATCTACGACTTTCACGAAGGAGGCACCGAGGGTTCTACTGTTCTGGATCCTCAACACTTCACCTTGCTTTAGACCCAATACGGTCGCACAAAAACGATGTATTTTGGCATTGTCCGGCTTTTTCGGCACGTTTGCAAAATCTATGCGAAAGGTATTCTCTCGACGGCCCATCGCAAAGTCGTTTGGACGCACAGCGACACTAAACGGCTCGACGATGAGCAAGAAGGGAGATCAAAAGACACAGTTGGCACTGATATCGATAGCTGGCGTTTGACTTTCACAGCACGGTAGCAAAAACGCGTGTGTTCAGTACGGAAGTTGTACGCTCACTAATTTCAAAGAGGAGGTGTTGTGTTGAAAAGTGAAATAAAGTATGCTGTTTTAGTTAAATCTATTGAAAGTATAAAAAGGACGCCATTTCAGGCGCTGTAGCAGGCCAAGCAAGCGAGAGAAAAGTGTTGAAGGTGTAGGTAAACAGCAAGCGAACGACAGCGAGTGTTACCATACCACTAACACAGCAGAGCTGCACAGAGTAGTTGCACCAGTGTGATAGTGGTTTTTGCGCGAGAAGGTGACGGAGTGAACAAAAGAGAATAGGTATTAGCCTGGAGTAGGATTCTGGTAAGTCGACTTCTATGATCTCTGCATTTTGATTTTTTTTGCCTTTTCTCTCTCACATCATTGCATTACATTTATACACGATTGTACGCACTAACACTAACATTATGTCAGACAATAACTGTAAAAAAGTGTGCCTCGGGAACGGCTGGCATGTTGATGTGGTAGAATTTTCCGCTTGCTCGATAATGCCGCCGCTGATGCACCAAATTAAATTTAATAATGAGACCTTTCGCTTGCTGAATTTTTCTGAGAGAGAGTTCAGACGAATGGTGACGGATTATATACAAAATAATGTGGGGTTTTTTATCGGTTTATGGGGTAATGGTTCAAACCAGATAATACAAAATATTCATTCTGTGCCGAACACGCATCAGTATCGGATGTGTTTGGTGATCGCTCCGATAGAATATAAAACAAAAGACGCGCGAGCAAGTGTTGGCATTGTTTGCCTGGTCGAGTGAAGGTTCAAGGTCGCCCGCCTTTGTGCAACTGTTTCGCATCGTGGCTGTTTGCTGGTGCGTAAGCCGATTTGGCTGCTAAGTGATTTGTGCTACAGCAGTGGACGAGAATCTCAACACAAAGGAGGAAAAAGAAGAAGCCAACAGTTGACAGCGAGTTGTGTCGCTGTGCTGAGTGATCACACACCCGGCTCGCTGCTGGTGGCTGTTTGGAGCTGCTGTATTGGTGCTGCTGGCTGTAACGGCTGCAGTTTCGACCGTTCGGACAACCAACCCTGCTGAAAGGAGAAGTAAAGAGGTACGTGTTCTGTCGGCGCTAGTGCGCTAGGTTTAGCGCGATGGATGCAGATCCCTCGCCTCCCGTGCCACCATCCCGAACCCCTCCGACCCTGTCCCTCCTGCCAACCCTTCCTCTGTTAATTCTCCAGTCCCCCCTCGCCCCAGGCTTTACCCGGATGGATCTCAGGGCAGCTTTACTGTTTTCTTTCGGCCAAAAGCAGGACCGAAATCGAAACCGTTAAACATCCTGCAGATTTCGAAAGACCTGACGGAGGGGTACAAGGCCGTGACCGAAATCTCCAAGGTCAGACCCAACAAGCTCCGTGTCGTGGTCAGCGACCTGGAACAGGCCAACGCTATTGCTCGCTCCGAGCTTTTCACACGCGAGTATCGCGTTTATATACCCGCACGAGACGTGGAGATCGACGGTGTCATAACCGATTCGAGTCTGTCGGTCGAGTGTATCTTGGCAAGCGGTTTTGGCTGCTTCAAAAATGCTTTGTGCCACGACGTAAAAGTAAAGATCATAGATTGCTAGCAATTGCGGTCTGTGTCTCTTGTCAACGGCACAAAAGTGTACACTCCGTCAGACTCGTTTCGTGTTACGTTTGCCGGATCTGCTCTCCCTAGCCACGTCTTGATGGATCGGGTTCGTCTGCCTGTGCGATTGTATGTACCCCGTGTTATGAATTGCACCGATTGCAAGCAGCTAGGCCACACAGCCGCCTATTGCTGCAATAAGGCACGATGTAGCAAGTGTGGAGAAACTCATGCGGACGATTCTTGCAGTGTAAATGCTGAAAAATGTATTCACTGCGGGGAAAATCAGCATGAGCTCTCCACATGCCCGGTGTACATGCAGCGCAGAGATAAAATCAAGCGGTCACTTAAGGAGCGTTCAAAGCGATCTTACGCTGAGATGCTGAAGAAGACCGTGACCACTTCTACCATAACATCGAACCCCTTTGATCTGTTGTCCTCTGATGAAACCGATTCTGACGATTCACCAGCGGGAACAACTTATGCCAATCCTGGGGCGTCTAGAAAGAGGAAAAATATTTCCTCTCCTAAACTTCCCAGAAAAGGTCCTAAGATTTCCCAAAGTGAAATGAAAGTTACAAACAAACCAAACAGTGCTGCGGAAAAACCGAAGCAAACTCCTCCTGGGCTTGCAAATTTAAAGTCCCAGAAGGAGTTCCCAGCACTGCCAGGAACATCTAAAATCCCAGTTGTTCCTTTTGCACTCCCAGTTGATGAAACAAACTCTGCATTAGTGAAATTTTCTGACATTGTGAACTGGATTTTTGAAACTTTCAATGTACCCGATCCAATTAAAATTTTTCTTACAGCATTCCTCCCAACAGTTAGATCATTTTTGAAGCAGTTGACTGCCCAATGGCCCCTCCTTGCAGCGATTGTATCCTTCGATGCCTAATTCATCTGCGTATCTCTGTCTTACAGTGGAATTGTAGAAGTATTTTACCAAAAATGGATTCATTTAAAGTTTTAATAAATAGAAACAAATGCGATGCATTCTCCCTTTGTGAAACTTGGCTTACTTCAAATATTGATCTCAACTTCCATGATTTTAATATTATTCGCCTTGATCGAGACACCCCATATGGAGGAGTTCTTTTAGGGATTAAAAAGTGCTGTTCTTTCTATCGTATTAACCTCCCCTCGGTTCCAGGCATCGAAGTTGTCGCATGTCAAATGACAATACAAGGTAAAGAGCTTTGTATTGCCTCAAAATATATTCCTCCCAGAGCACAGGTTGGGCAACGGTTGCTCTTTGATTTAATAGAACTTCTTCCCTCGCCACGTTTGATTTTGGGAGACTTCAACTCTCATGGTGTGGCTTGGGGTTCCCCCTACAATGATAACCGCTCCTCTTTAATCTATAACCTTTGCGATGACTTCGACATGACTATTTTGAACAACGGTGAAATGACACGTATCCCGAAACCTCCAGCGCGCCCAAGCGCTTTGGATCTATCCTTATGTTCGACGTCGCTACGGTTGGATTGCACATGGAAGGTAATCCTCGATCCTCACGGTAGCGACCATCTGCCTATTCTTATTTCAATTACTAACGGTTCAACTCGCATGCGACCAATTGACATTCCGTATGACCTCACACGGAATGTCGATTGGAAGTTATACGAGGAAATGATTTCAAAAGCGGTCGAGTCGATTCAACATCACCCACCACTTGAAGAATACAACCTCCTCGCGGGCTTAATCCTCGACGCCGCGTTGCAAGCCCAAACGAAGAAATATCCCGGCGTAACGATCAAAGAGCGGCCTCCAACTCCGTGGTGGGACAAAGAGTGCTCCGATGTCTACACGCAAAGATCCGACGCGTTTTTGGCCTTCCAGAAGGGAGGTATACCCGACGACTATATACGGTATTCGGAGCTTAATACCAAGCTTAAAAGCCTGGCTAAAGCAAAGAAACGCGGATATTGGCGTCGGTTCGTGAACGAGACGTCGAGGGAGACATCGATGAGCACTCTTTGAAACACAGCCCGAAGAATGCGGAATCGCGTAACGGTCAACGAAAGCGAGGAGTCTTCAAGTCGGTGGATATTTGATTTTGCCAGGAAAGTATGTCCGGACTCTGTTCCTGCGCAAAACTTTCTTCGCGATACGTCTCCGGGTCACGACGCGATAGAATCACCTTTTACGATGGCAGAATTTTCAGTTGCCCTCCTGTCCTGTAACAATAACGCACCTGGGTTAGATAGAATCAAATTCAACTTGTTGAAGAATCTACCCGGCAATGCCAAGAGACGCTTGTTGAACTTGTTCAATAAGTTCCTGGAGCAAAACATTGTACCGCAGGATTGGAGGCAAGTGAAGGTGATCGCCATCCAAAAACCAGGGAAACCAGCTTCTGATCACAACTCTTATAGGCCGATTGCAATGCTATCCTGTATCCGGAAATTGATGGAAAAAATGATACTCCGTCGTTTAGACCACTGGGTCGAATCAAATGGCCTACTATCAGATACTCAATTTGGCTTCCGCCGTGCCAAAGGGACGAATGATTGACTTGCGTTGCTTTCAACAGATATTCAGCTGGCGTATGCTCGCAAAGAACAAATGGCGTCTGCGTTCTTGGGCATTAAGGGGGCTTTTGATTCCGTTTCTATTGACATTCTTTCGGGTAAACTTCACCGACAAGGATTTTCTCCAATTTTGAACAATTTTTTGCACAACTTGCTGTCCGAAAAGCACATGAATTTTACGCACGGCGATTTGGCAACTTTTCGCATTAGCTACATGGGTCTTCCTCAGGGCTCATGTTTAAGCCCCCTTCTTTACAACTTTTATGTAAATGACATCGACGAATGTCTGGCAAATTCATGCACGATAAGACAACTTGCAGACGACAGTGTAATCTCTGTTACAGGAGCCAAAGCTGCCGATTTGCAAGGAACATTGCAAGATACCTTGGACAATTTGTCTGCTTGGGCTTTACAGCTAGGTATCGAATTCTCTCCGGAGAAGACTGAGATAGTAGTTTTTTCTAGGAAGCATGAGCCTGCTCAGCTTCAAACACAATTAATGGATAAAACGATTTCTCAGGTTTTGGTACACAAATATCTTGGTGTCTGGTTCGACTCTAAAGGCACCTGGGGTTGTCACGTTAGGTATCTGATGAAAAAATGTCAACAAATAGTGAATTTTCTTCGTACAATAACCGGACAATGGTGGGGAGCCCACCCAGGAGACCTTATAAGGCTTTACCAAACAACGATATTGTCTGTCATTGAGTACGGGTGTTTCTGCTTCCGCTTCGCAGCAAACACACATTTGATCAAACTGGAGCGAATACAATATCGTTGTTTGCGTATCGCCTTGGGTTGCATGCAGTCGACCCATACGATGAGTTTGGAGGTCTTAGCTGGAGTACTACCATTGAAAAACCGCTTTTGGAGCCTGTCTTCTCGCATTCTTATCAAATGTGAGGTCTTGAACCGTCCTGTGATTGAAAATTTTGAAAGGTTAATCGAACTTAATTCTCAAACCCGTTTTATGACATTGTATTTCAATCACATGTCCCATAATATTAACCCTTCTTCGAATATTCCAAATCGTGTCGACTTATCAAATACTTCTGATTCTACTGTGTTTTTCGATACATCCACGATAGAAGAAACTCGTGGAATCCCGGAACATTTACGCGTGCAGCAGATCCCCAAATTTTTTTCCAATAAATATCGAAACATCAACTGCGACAATATGTTATACACTGACGGATCACTTCTTGATGGGTCCACTGGCTTCGGTATTTTCAATAACAATTTAACCGTCTCCCATTAGCTTGATAATCCTGCTTCTGTTTACGTCGCAGAATTGGCTGCAATTCAGTACACCCTAGGGATTATCGAAAAAATGCCCACGGACCATTATTTTATCTTTACGGACAGTCTCAGTTCCATTGAGGCTCTCCGATCGATGAAAGATGTTAAGCACTCTCCGTATTTCCTGGGGAAAATACGGGAACATCTGAGTGCTTTATCCGAAAAATCTACTCAGATTACCTTAGCGTGGGTCCCTTCTCACTGCTCGATACCGGGCAATGAGAAAGCGGACTCTTTGGCTAAGGTGGGTGCAACAAACGGTGGAATTTATGAAAGACCAATTGCCTTTAATGAATTTTTCTCATTTGTACGTCAGAGTACGATCATCAGTTGGCAAAATGCTTGGACCAGAGGGGAACTGGGAAGGTGGTTACATTCCATAATCCCCAAGGTGTCGACGAACCCGTGGTTCAAGGGGTTGGATGTAGGTCGGGATTTCATTTGCGTGATGTCCCGGCTTATGTCCAATCACTATAGATTTGACGCGCATCTCCGTCGTGTTGGGCTCGGGGAAAGTGGTATCTGTGCCTGTGGTGAAGGTTATCACGACATAGAGCACGTTGTTTGGTCATGCCCTGTACACCGTGACGCCAGGTCTAAATTAATAGCTTCCCTGCAGGCCGAAGGTAGGCAGTCGGCTGTTCCTGTTCGTGATGTCTTGGCGAGCCGTGACCTATCCTACATGTCCCTTATATACGTTTTCCTGAAATCCATCCACGCCCCAGTTTAGTCCTACCCCCTTCCGCCTGCATCCAGCCTAACGACAAGAACACGTTAAGACCCCGGATCCGGAAACAGCAATCAGACCCGCACGATACTCTCAAGGCCCGAGGGAGACAATCCAATATGCCAATCCGTAATATCTTGGCCCAGCAGCGGAACATGTGCTTACCTATGGCAATGAAAACCATCATACAGTAAACCAGTGCTTTTAATGCAATATATTATAGCTTTAAGTTACATTTAGTTTCAGCTCGTAGTCGGCAGCGAGGATAAAAAATTTGCTTTTAGTTATGAAGATACTTTAGAAAGTAAGCTACCAGATATAATTGGCACCGTTAAACATTAAATTGTATTTGTGTCGTGTCAAATAAATTATAGATGAACAAAAAAAAAAAAAAAACAAAATATTAGTAGCAAGGACTCCGGTGAAGAGGTAGAAATACTCCAAGCCGTGATGAATATATTTTGTGTCGATATTGAAATTTCAAGGCCGTATAATGAACCCATTATTTTAGCACAATCAATAACGGGCATTGACGAAAAATATCGACAGAAATTACATTTAATTTATGAAAATGTTGATGGAACTGATTTTTTTGGAAGTGTGGTAGGGCGAAGTCAAACGGTGTCAGATGAAACGGGAAATAATTGCTGTATTAATTACACAATCGGAACGCACACTGAAATATTTCGACAGTATAAATGTCCGCTGAATAACAGGAAAGTTTTGGTGAGAGAACTAGAAGAGGGGAATACTGTTTTGCAGGCAGTTGAGCATCAACTACGGTGGATTAATATGTCGGAAGAAGATATTTTAAGGAGAATGGAGAATTTGAATGACATGTTTTCACGGATGGAAAGCGAAGTAAAAGATGGAAAAGAACGAGAATTTTGGGAAAAAATAGCGCAGAAGGTTGGAGTAAGCGTGAATGTGATGCAACAGGATTATTGGGATGAGCTGATCAAATTGGAAAAACCGGAGCACAATGAATCAATATTTAATGTGTGGTGGAAGCAAGGAAAGGAAAATTATTTCGGAAGTATATTGGAGATGGAAAACGATACATCATGTACCGTAAAAGGATGGAAAGAAGTGGAAAACGGAGTGATAATAAGAATAGGAGCTGGAAAAAATAATTTAATAAAATGTTTAACGCACCAGCTCCAAGTTGTGAGTGAAACCGGATTGTGGAAAGACCGAGAGGAATGGATTCCCCAGATGAATAGGAAGTTGGATGAATGGAAGAAAACCATACCATTAAATATGGAGGATTGGAGTACAAACGAGATATTTGGGAGTATCAATAAGGCACTAGAAATACCGATAAGAATATGGAAAAAAGGTGGATGGTTCAATGAGACGGGAAATGCGACAAAAACAGGAGATAGATGTTTGCACCTCTACTTCAACGGAATTAGCTACGACAGTTTTATAACTAATAATCAAATGAACTTACTGAAAAAAAATCCAGATATCAAATTGGATGTAGCAAACAAAATTGGAAGATTAAAAGAGAGAGAAAAAACGGAGGGTAACAAAAGAAGCGAGGATAATAGACTATATGCAGTAACAGAATTCCGCTCCGATAACATCTTAAGAATAAAGAAAATAGATAAAGATGCATATTGCTTGATCAGAGCAATTTTTGATCAATTTACTAAAAATAGCCCGTCAGAAATGAGTTTGGATGATATTCGGATGTTTAGGGAGTTGATCGTTAGTTATATTCGAGAAAATAGACAAAGGTTTGAACTGTTTTTAGTGGAAAGTCTTGAGCAAGGAGGATTCGAGAAATTTTTAGAAGAAGCTAGGCAAATGGGAACTTGGCTGGGACATGAAACATTAGTAGCAGTATCCGAAATTTTCGAGAAATATATAATTGTATACCAAGAAGATAATCAAAATATATATATTGGTTCCGAAAAGACAGAGGAAAGTGATATTATAAGAATTTTCTATACGGGTCACGGAGTGAAATATCATTACTGATATGAACAATAACACGATAGAGGAGATGACATGGTCGCCGGAAGGTAAAGATAAATGCTTGAGGAAAGGAAAAAATACTGAATAAATTATGGTAAATGAAATAGTTGGCTAATGAGAGGTGAGATAATGAGAAAAGGAAACAAGAAACACCAAAAGCACTCGAAAAAAGAAAAGGAGACATGAGTATAGAGGAAGAGAATAACAAATCACAACACACAGGTAGCATAGAAAATACGAATGAGAAGGAAATTAGTGCGAAAGTAGGAAAACATGTAGGCGTTAAAAGGAACTTGTCCATTGAATTAGGAAATAGTAAGAAGCATAATAGAGCAGGATCGCTAAATGTCAGGGGATGCAAGAAAGAAGAGAAAAGGAAGGAGATAGATGAGGTATTGAAGAGCATGGAAGTGGACATAGCTGCATTACAGGAAGTCAATACAGATGGAGAGCTAATTGATACCAAAAACTATAATTGGATTGTGGAAAGGGAAGGTCAAAATAAAGCAAGAGGACTAGCAGAATTGATTAGGAAAGAGACAGGATTCGAGATATCAAGACATAGAAGGATAGGAAAGGGAGCGATGTTAACTTACATAACGTGCAAGGGAGAATTAAAAATCATACTGATGAACGTACATGGACCGAACAAAAAAGCATATAATTTCTTATCACAAGTAGGGGCTACAGCAGATAAAACATGGATAAGAGAAAGATTAATATTAGTAGGAGACTGGAATGCACAAATTGGGAAGGAAGCAGTAACAGAAGAAGACAAGACAGTATTAGGAGATGAACTTGGATTTGATAAGTGCAATGAAAATGGAGAACAATTCAAACAATTTTTACATATTCACAAACTGCAGAATACGTCTTCTAAAATTGGAGATAACATCAAAGTAACATGGAAATGCGGAAACAAAAAAAGTCAAATAGATCATATACTCAAACCAGTGGATGGGAGAATTTATATAAGACGCATCACAGTTATCTGGACGAGTATTGACACAGATCATAAATCGATAGTTGCCGATATAAGAATGTCAATGGTTGAAAGCGAAAAAGAAACAAAACGGAAAACTACCCTATTGGATCCATCGGTTCTGGATAATAGAGAAGTGCAAAAGAAATACCATGATGCTCTCAAGAGGCATAAGTTGGAAATTAAAATGGAGGATTGCAGCGTTAACGAAGCATATGAAGCAGTAAGAGAGAAAATGCAAAAAGCAGCGAATGAAACATTGAAAGGAAATAAAATTCCAAAAAAAAAGCAGAAGAAAAGCAGCTTTGAACCGGCTAAACAAAGCATTGAAAACTGCGGATAAATTTCCAGATGTACAGCCTCTTAAATGGAAAGTAAGGACCTTAAAGAATGAGTTTTCAGTAGCGGTAAGACAAAATTAAGAAAGAATGATTCGAAATTTTTATAACAAGATGAATGATTATGATGTGAATGTACGAATAAGAAAATCATACCAGTTTTTAAAGAAATTAAAATCGAAGAAAAATTATAAACAGGCGTATATTTCGACGAGAACGTGGGAAGAAATTTTGAAGGAGAGCGAAGGACCTGAATTAGACTTTATAGAGGAAGGAGATACTTGTCCACTGACGGAGCCTCCGACGGTAGAGGAAATGAGAGAGATTATCCAGAGATCATGTAACGGGAAATCTGCAGGTCCAGATGGGTTAAGAATGGAATTAATCAAATACGCGGACAAGGAAACAGTACAGCAACTAAGGGAAATATGGAGGAAAATTTGGGTGACAAATGTACTACCAAAAAACATGGAAGAATCTATCCAAGTACCCATCCCAAAAACAAGCAGACCCAGAGAAGCGGATCACTTCAGAAGAATCAGTTTATGTTGCGTCGGATACAAGCCATATGCGAAATGGATTAAAACCGACTTAAAAGGTTCACTGGAGAATTGGACAAATGTCAAGCAGCGTTTACTGAAGGAAGGTCTACCGAGGATCAAATTTTCATAGCTAGACGAATAATGGAGGAGTATTGAAACTCAGGAAAAAAGCTGGTGACAGTTGCACTAGATATAAAAAAAGCATTCGATAATGTAAAGTTAGAGCACCTGAAAGACGTATTATTACGGTTGGAGGTACCAACTCACATCATAAACCGGACACTGAGGTGCATTAAGGAAGAAAGGACTAGAGTGAGGTGGCAAAATCAACTATCGAAGGAGGTCAAAAGGGGCAAGGGTATCAAGCAAGGATGCCCATCGTCCCCATTCTTGTTCAATTTGATTATGCAAAGCGTGCTTAGGAAAGAAGCAGAAAAAGTGCCAAGTTTAAAACCTATTAGTACAGGAAGCTCGAGCTTCCTTGTATACTGGCATTTGCGGATGACCTTTTAATACTAGCGAAAAAACAAGAGGATCTGGAACGAATAATTGAAGCAATTGAACAATGCTTAGGAGAAGTGGGACTAGAGATTAATAACAATAAAAGCCAAGTCTTATTAAGGATCCCAAAAAGGACAGGAAACGACGAACAGGAAATGATGCTTAATGGTAAACCATACAAAGTGTGTGATATTATCAAGTACCTGGGAATATATCTAACTGACAAACTAAATCGACCGGCAGCGACAAGGCAGAGATGCGTTAATGCAACAAGAGCATCGAAGACAGTAGTCGAATTCTGCAGAAAATTCAATCCACCTTGGGATATTGGCAAACTAATATACAATACGGTCATAGCACCAGCAATGGAATATGGAACTAAAGTAACAACCTTGACGAAAAGGAATAGGCAACAACTGGCAAGATACGAAAAAATTTTAAGGGATATTTGGAAGCACTGCAGAAAGGAAAAAGTAAGCGAACTAAATATGAGAAAGGCATTATCAGGTAGAACAATAAATCGAAGGATTAGAGTGGGTCGTTTCAAATACTATGGTCACATTCAAAGGAGAGAAAACAACCATCCACTAAAGTTAGCATACAAACTAAACTTCAGAAAGAAAAAAAAAGGGAGACCGAGTTTTACATTGAAAAACTCACTAGAACATGATTTGCAGCAATACAGCAGTGACACAGAATGGCACCAACTGATAACAAACAAGGAGAGACTAAAAAATGAAGCAGAGGAAATATATGGGAATGAAAATCTCGAAATTTCAGACGGAGAGTTAGACACGGACGAGATTGCAGGAATGTGAGAAGTGAGTTCAGCAGCAAGGGAAAAATACATGTATAAAGTACATTCGTCTACATACATAACAAAAAAAAAAGAAACAAAAAAACAGTAACACACTAGGCCCGCAAAACGTGCACATACAGACAAGAACCTAAGCATTGCATACATACATTCATATACGGGACACATATATAATACATTCAGAAGCATACATTCACACAAACGCGTACAATCACAGACCTTAACACAAAACATTAGTAGAGATGCGTTTCGCGATTGGAAATTACAATAACGGAGTTTAGAAGTCGACTTGGGAAATAATAAGGAAAAAAACAGATTAGTATAGAGTTACTGGAATAGAGATCAGCACTGGTCGGTCGACGTAAACTCGATTACAATAAGTGTCTTGACGCTGGCTCAACATAATAAGAAAAATAAATGTAATATTTGAACAAAAAGAATAAAAAAAAATACACAGCAAAATATAATGTAAATATTGGAAAAAAATCAGATTAATGATCATAAAAAAACAGTTTTCAACTACAAAACATTTAAAGTAGATGTAAAAAGTAATAGGCAACTGTCGTAGAAAAGAAATACTTTAATTTATTATAAAAGATGAAAAAAAAATAATTAGAAATTAAAACCAAAAAGTATAAATAATCAGTAAGCAAAAGTTAAAAAAATAATAGTTAAAAAAAATTAACAGAAATAATGTTCAAAGTTAAAAATTCAATATAAAAGTAAAAAGTAAAAGGTAAACCTAAGAAATTAAAAAAAAATCAAAACTAAAAATCCGAAAATGAAGATTTAAAGGCAAAAATTAAAAGTTAAAAGATAAAAGTTAAGCTTTGAAATGAAAAATTGAACAAAAAAAAAGCTAGAGCTCAAAATAAAAAAAAATTAAAGTTGCAATCTAAAGCTAAAAGCAAATAGTTAAACGCAAAGAATGCAAGTCAAAAGTGAAAGCTAAAAGTTCAAAGTAAATCAAATTAATACTATTAAAAGGCATATCCTTGTATATTTACATGAGAAGTGAGCATCGGAATCATAAAAGGCCAAGACAGCGGAGGATAAGTGTAGAAGAAGTTAAAGGAGGGAACTAAAACAAGGCGAGATTGGTGAGTAGTATGGATACGGAAACCTATGAAATACACGGAGCGTAGGATTCATGCAAGTAATTAATGATATTTCAATACTAAGGTATGTTGTTCTCGCTGAATTATCAATTTATTATACTATATTATATTGTATAAAGCTTAAACATATTTCATACATCATATAACACGGTTGGGAGGGGCATCAGGGTATTAATCAAATTGATGGCTGGAGGACGGAGGTGGTGTGACAGCCCGAATCACCTGGGAGAAACTGTTTTTCTCCCTAGAGGCCTGAGAAATGTTTAATGCACCCTTCTAACAAACAAACCATCAGGCAAGTTCAGTTTGTACGGCGAAGTTGTTGATTAGGTAACTGGATGTTTATGTTGGAGGGGAAGTCTTCACTAACCGTGGAAAGCGCGTAAGAGAATTTGCTTACGGGTCCACCCAATCCTTTTTGGCCCTTCGGAACAACATAAACGTGAAGGTTGCCAGATTAGCAAATTCGATTCTACAGTCAATCTTCTTAGGGACGCTGCAATACCGTTAAACATCGATACTTAGGATCGATACCTGTATCGAAAGCACGTACTGATATTCCGATAGTATCGAGGCTAACGTATCGATACCTGAATGTATCGTTGTGCGATACCAGTTCATTCAAAATATAAGTCATAATTTTTTTTGATTATTTATTCCTCAAATCGTTTAATTCAATGAAACCATTTATATAGACCATTTCACGAGACGTTTCTGAACTCAATCTATGAATGAAATTTTGACAGAAAGCTCGGAACCGCTGACATAACGCACTTAAAAGCAACATCATCAACAGCAGAATACGTGACACCTGTCAGTTCGTAAAATGGTCTATAAATTTACTGAATCTAGAAACACCAGCTTCTGCAGAAACTTAGTCGAAAGTCGATTACTCTTTTCCTTAATAATTGATCCTGTTTTCGGAACGAGCCGCTTGCATGGCTCTGTAGATTTTACCTTCGGATCTGCATGACCGTAGAAAAGGATCGTTCCCGTGGGTTAATCTACAGAAATTTCTGTTAAATGGGCATTACCGATGAGATGGCATGCATGCATACGATACATCAAAATGGCACAGGATACAACATATTTTCTGCTTCGTTCGTTCTTCTTTACAGGGTTGTTTGGAGTCTTTTCGATACTGAGAGGTTTGTATCGATATTGATAAAGCATCGTTGGTAAAACATCGATACGAAATATCCGAGTATCGGAAGTAGAAGGATCGATACTGTATTAGTATCGGTGGTATCGCAACGTCCCTAAATCTTCTTGCATCCGTAGGCATAGCCTTGAACTGATGGTGGCTACTACTTACATACATACATACATACATACATTTTCGAATTTTCGATAAAAAAATAAAGCCAAATGGCGAACTTTATATTAATCATCACTAGCAATTCAAACAACACACTCGAGTTTCTTAAAAAAATATAAGAAAAACATTCAACTTTTTTTGTGTAAGTCAAAATTTAGTGTTCGTTTGAAATTTTTTGCGCTGAAAAAAAATCTCCAGCGTGTGTAATTTTTTACAAAGTTTATACACTTTTGCGCCACCGTCATAAGCTAGGACAAAAATTGTTTATACAAAAGTTAGTTAGCAGGTAGTAAGCTCACATGGTGGCGCATAGGTGTAACGTTTTTATACAACCCAAGAAACATTTTTTGGCTAAATAAGTGCTTTTATAACTAATTTTATCCAGCTGACGGCTGAACATAGGTCGAATAATGTATTTCAACGATTAAACACTCTTAATCAGTCGGTTTCGGAGAACTAAACCAGCTATTTGTTACATTCGACTTCCTAAAAAGCCGAACAAGGGCTTGATAAGAAATAATTCAGCCATTTGAAAAACTTTTATACATGCTGGTCGATTCTGTAGAAGCGATTATTCATACGTTGTATAGCTTGTAGAAAAACTCTTTTACAGCCAGTCTAAACAAGCGCCTATATGGCAGTTCCATGACTAAAATTGTACATTCTGTCTTTCTGAAAAAGTGCTTTTTCAACTTCAGCAGCCAACTAAATGTTCTTGTTCATGATGTCCTGGCAAACCATCTTTAATACCATTGAAGTTCCTACTTAGAAGGTACATTTTATTTGCTCAAGGATTCAATTTTGAACGCATACGAAAATACATTAGAACGCTGCAAAATTTATTCTTTAGCTTCTGAAGTTGCTGCACAAATTATCGAATAATTTTTAAGATAAGTTTGTTTTCAAGTTTTAAGGTAACATTTAAAACCGAATGTTACGAGGGAGTAAGCTGGGGGAGGGGAGGCGATTAGGTAGTGTGAACATCGCTCAATTTCTAAGATGGTAAGAGATGGTAAGAATTCCTGCTGATACATCCAATTTTGAAATACATTAACATTCGTGTGAGTATTTTTCTAGCTAAGATTTTGCGGCAATTGTTGGCCACAGTTTTAGTACGATTGCTGTCGGAATATTTTCCTCATTTATTCCGTTTGTTTTCTTTGCTACCAACAATTCGCAGCAGTCGACTACCTCGCCTGGCAACTCAGGTGAAGCTTCTGATGTTCTAAGTTTAATTCCCTAATGTTTGAATATTGATGATGAAATTTAATTCCGCTGTCTTCAGGCATTTATTTTATTACAAATATTTTTACAACACCAATCGATTCCAGCCGACTCAAAGTAGATTGGAAATTGCTCGAAACCAAATTTATTCAGTTCGAAAGTCAGAGATCGCAATCTGATAATAAAAATAAAATAAAAACGAATAAAAAAATTGCTTTTATTTTCAATATTCGTTACCGATCATCAGATCAGAAATCAACTTATCGGCCATATTGAATTTTTGATTTTTACCATAGGAAATTCACGTACCTAAACTTTATTAATCTTTTTCTCTCAACTGTCACTTCTTGTTAAAAGTACACGTTAAAAATGTAGTTTTCATGAGATGAGATGAGATGGGGAGATGAGATGAGATGAAATCAAAATATGCGATTACCCTTTCCATCTTCTTTCTATTGATAGGTTGGTTTAGGAAGTTTTACAAAAAACATCATGTGTTAGAGCAATTTTATTGAGGTGTAACACAACAAAAAACAAACGGTCAAATCAAACAAGTCTTGATCATTTTTATATAACTCTTGTTTTAGACTACATGCAGGGGGTAGACAAAATGATTGAGACAGGCAAAATTTTGTCAATTTTCAAATAGCTAAAACCTCACGAAAACTGAATCAATTTTGATTAAACCGGCTTCATTTTAATGGAAAACTATCCTGGTTTCCTAGTATTACTTGAGAACTGACGTTACCAATGGGCACCGGAAATGTTCCGGATTTGAGGACTATGTATCAAAATGTGCATTTTTGTAACGGGTAGAACTTTTTCTGACATCTTGTTTCTTGTGGGTTTATATATTTCCAATAAACTAGAACTCATTCTGAGTTCATTGGTATCCAAAGGTTAAAAATCTGTCAAGGAACCATCGAGATATGAATTTATTAAGTATGGCTGTTATTTTTGGCAGTTTTTTCTCTCATTAGATACAACTTTCCACGAGCACCCTAGCAGATGTCAATGAAACTTTGTAGATGTGTAGGCCTTATTAAACCAAGCAACTTTGCAAACTTAAAGTATGTCTGACAGGGAGATTACGGGTTCAAGTCCCGTCGGGATGCGGTATATTTTTCTAAATCTGTATCATATTTCCAGTTCGCTTATTTTTCGCTCTCTTAACTTCACAACTTGCGTGTTAACGGGAAAAAGCCGTTGTTAAAAATAGAAATTTAGTTCGAAAAATAAGAAGATTTTTAGATAGACAATTTAGTTGCCTAAAACTCTTCAGAACAAACCACAGTGGAAACTCTTGAAGAAAAATAGTTTTTTCAACAAAAACTTTTTCGTGTACTTTGTAAAGCAAAACAAAGCCTTGGTGCTACATTCCGATTCGGAACTTGACCTTCTGTTTATTTATACACAGACTTCGTAGCCGACTGTTTAGTGTACAGGACGATTGCTGGGCTAGCGCTATGATCCTACTGACACTAACAGTCTCTCCCGAGCAGAGACTCGAACCTACGACGACTGGCTTGTTAGGTCACCATCTCGGAGATCATGTACTATGTACCCAACAGCAAAAAAAACTGCAACAAAACATAACTAATTCATATCTCGATGGTTCCTCGACGGATTTCCAACCTTTGGGTACCAATGAACTCGGAATGAACTCTAATTTATTCGAAACATATAAACACATACATAAGACATACGTAACACTGGCATTTTTTCTGGTACACGTTGCCCCATAGTACTCCGTACCTCGTCCTGTCCAACTGCTCGACAAATAATGAACAAAATGAATTTTCTTTTTCTCGGCTTTATCGAGCTCCAAAGAAAATCCCATAAGGAACTGTCAAAAAGTTATTTACAAAATCAATGCAGCATTTTTCGAGTAGGAACGAGACAAATGCAGGACTGCGCAGGTACACTGCCTCTAAAAACAACTCAAACAGTGATATAATTTAGAGTGTGGTACCATTCGAGTAGTTCATTTTGAACCAACTTTTTTGTAAAATTTCTTCCTGAGTCTTATGTATGGGATATGAATCTAATAGAAACTAGATGTCAGAAAAAGTTATTTGCGTTGCAAGAACGCACATTTTGACACACACGCCTAAAATCCGGAACATTTCCGGTGTCCGTTGGTCCCGTCAAATTCCTTGATATCTTTTGGAAACTACAATATATTTTTCCAGTAAAATGAAACCTTTTTAGTCAAAATTGATTCATTTTTCGTTAAGTTCTGATTACATATTTAAAAATTGACAACATTTTGCCTGTCTCAATCATTTTGTTGTATATCTCTGATTTCAACATATTTATCAGCTAGCTGGCATCTCTATCTTATTTGCTTTGCTCCGTTAGGAGCTAACATCACTGCGGATCCGCAATTTGCGGGCCCCATTGACAGATGCTATGTTATGCGTATGAAAAGTGGCGGTGATATGCTATCTCGTTTACACACACGCTGAGATGTTAATCCTCGAAACATGGCGGGATGCCAGCTAGCTGATATTAATGTTAAAAGCCAAGGAGTTGATTACCTTGATAGCTCAGCCTAACAGCAAAACTAATCTAAAACTGGTTCAATTCGAATAAAAACCTGTAAACCTAGATTTTTGTATTGGAAACAATAAAAAGCAAAGCTCAAATATTTCACTTTTATTTGAAAGTTCAAGCTTTCGCTAACTCAATTCGAGTTATTCGCGTTGAAAGAGATTTTGAAGGCTGTTCGCACCTATGTGAATACTCATATGTAATTGTCACAATGTGCGTGATGACAAAAGCAAAAATATTTCCTTCCTTCTTTTTCGCATGCAATAACTAAACAAATATCAGCAACACCGTCAACGCGAATACAGCGTGACAGTGGTGACAGGTTGTAATCAAAGCTTCTGCAACCCCCTCGGTGTGTAGACTTTCTAGCGACTTTGTTCGTTCGGTCAGCTAAAAACGGAAAACTCCCGTCATTCGTTGTTAAACAATACACGAACTCGGTCGCTTGTTGGTTTTTGTGTGTGCAGTGCATTCATAAATCCAAAAAATAGTTTTAATTAAATTACTGATCCAAAAGGTGGATTACGTGATAGTGTTCGCGGTCTGATTTCGTCATGAATGGCCTACTGTTCGCCCTGGCCAGCGTTCTGCTGGGTAAGTTTCACCGCAGGATAATGCATTGGTTCCGGGTAGAAAATCGCCCCATTACCCAAGGTTGATGGAAGCAAAACAAAGACTATCAGAGTTTCTCCATCTTTCTCGACTGATGGCGATTTGCTTTGGCTGTCGCTTCTGTCGAACGCTGATAATGCGTCTTAACGTCCTGTGAGTCATACGGGTGACGAAAAATATGTCGTTCCGTTGACACATCCATTCTAACTCGCAGAGAATTTTTCATTTTCGTGGTCTTAGCTGCTAGTTTTGGTTAAATAGTAAGTGTATCTACCTGCCAGACTAAAAATGTCTAGGACGATACGACTCAAGGTCTGTCGTGACCAGCGTTGCCAGGGCATTTTTTCAAAAATCTGGAAAAGGCAAAATAAAAATCTGGAAAAAATCTGGCAGTCATTTCGTGGGGTGAAAGGTTAATTTTTCGAATAAAAGTCTTGGGGTACGCAAAATTTGAGGTGACAAAATTGCAAAATTTCGCGAGAAAATAAAATCTGGATAAAATCTGGATCATCCATGAAAAATCTGGATAATTGGACATCAAAGCTGTCTACCTGGATACATGTTCAAAAATCTGGATAATCGGGATAATCCAGCTAAATCTGGATACCTGGCAACGCTGGTCGTGACATGTTAGGATAAAAAATACTGTCATGAGTAGACGCTATTCATTTGAGCACTCGCTGTAATTGAAACGATTTATTAGAGAAATTTTAAAAGAAAAAGCGTGTAAAATAATAAAATTATTACAATTGCGTTTCAATGCATTCAACAAATGCGAAAGTAAATAGTTAGACTCTGTACCAATAAGTCGTATGAGTTAAACAGTGTGTTTCACTTTCCTCTGTTAGTATACACCTTTTACTAATGTTGGACGTTTATGTATTTTTTTTCTTTTCATGGCAGTAGCGGCTTCGGTTTGGGCATCTCCGGTCGAAACGAGTGGACAACAGCAGCTTGGCGCCAAGGAATGCACATGGGGTCCAAGCTACTGGTGCTCTAATTTGAAGTGAGTGTTTATTGATGCTAGGAATTTTTATTTGCAAAATAGTTGTTCTAAGCGTATGTGGTTTGTATTGAATTGTTCCTACATGGCAATTACAATGCAAGCGTAGTTTTCTGCCGCAAAAATTGTAGCATTTGATAGTGCAATCATATATTCTAACGACATCGTATTAACACCATTAGGACCGACCGAAGTTGATTGAACATCTGATTCTGGTTCCGTGAGTCTGTTCTCTACGCTGATTACAGCAATAACTCAAACGATCAGATCGTATCGTCACTAATTTCCATTTACGATGAAATGCCGGGCTAGTAAAAAAGCTACAGTTGTTTCTTGTGGAATGTAACACACGAACTAAGCACAGGCTCGCATGTGAATTTGATGAATGTGCGAACATGTGATGCGTTTCGCAGTTGTTTCTGATGTAGGTTCAAATTAAAGTGCCTTTTGCGGTGTTCTTGGTGATATGGCTAGCGAACATGTTGTGAAAATATATGATTTCTGACCTAGATTTTTGTGATTTTCGTGCGGTTTAATGCGAAGCCCTGTAAATGTCCATCGCAGTCGGGTTGATTACACATAAAATGCTATTTTCGTGCTGTATTGCTGATATTTACAAACAAAGAGAGTGATAGAACACGACCGCTACAGTGATAAGTTACGTCTGTAGATGTGATTGTGCATATAGAGAAAAGTAGCAACATATAAAGTCGTTTCAGTGAGGTTATCTTGCTTAAAAAACAATATTGATGTTTTCTACTTATTGAGGAGTGACGCATATAATGAAATGCGAGAAGCAGAACAATGATTCATAAGCGTTCTGATTATAGCCATTCTAGGTCGCATGCTAGTGAAACTGGAATTGAATAAAAACAAGCTCGAGTCAGTATCTTGTAGGTATTATTTGCTTTGCTTCTGTCCAGCATGTGATAAATTTATAGAAAAATATATTCTAATACAGGTTCAAGCCTAGAATGTCTTCAATAAGAGCTTGATGTGCGTCTAATGATCTCTTCTCTCATTAAATTGACTAAGCAAGAAGTTCGGGAGCAAACAGTCGGTATGTTGGGCATCTTGCATCTTGATATGTAAACAAGAAATTGTCTGACATGCACTTATTTGATTTTGTATGATTACTCACTCTTGCACTCTTTTGCAAAGTTTATTTCGCCAATTCAATCTAGAGCAATTGATGCTAAACGATCCAGCTGACATGGAATGATAATTTTTGGTTGTCTCGTTGCTATGGGCAAAGCTTAGCAGTTAAAACTTCTGAGGTTCATGGTTGTAACATAACAGAAATTGAGCATTGTTAACGCTTCAAAGTTCCCTATCCACTGAGTCAGTGATTTATCTTAATTAGCTAAATCTAATTCTATACATTTAATTGGTTTAATTCTAATTGCTGTAATTTGTATCGGTTGCAGTTTGTCATTTGATAGCTTGAATAAATCGGACAAATATTCTGCTGGCAGTTTCGTAACTGGTTTTGAACGAAATGTTCTATCAGTCTGTGTTGGGTTTTCTCAGAAATGGAAAGCATAATTGAATAAACCACGATAAGATAATTCGTATTTGAAATCGTTCTGCGTACAGACCCTTTCGCGTTGAATTCGCTTTCACTATCACTTTGTATAGCGAATTCAGCACCGCAAGTGGTCAAAATTACCGCTGGCTAAAGTGACTTGGTGTGGTTAACTGTCCTATCAGCACGAAATGCATTTGAACGTTTTCTTTGTTCAAAGTTGACGGTACAGTCAGCGTGTGGAGTGGAAGAGGAACGGTAATTTATTGCTCTCTATGACTGAACAAATTTCGAAGTAAAGTTCAGATATGTGTCGAATTCGTCACAATTCTTAAATGTGAGGATTTCGACTTCATCAATATACAAATTGTATCAATATTACGAAAGTTCGTGAATATACAAAAATGGTTGTGTTCTAAGATCCTATTGGTGACATCATGATGGCGTAATTAGTATTGTTATTGTTATGGCTGATTAGGTACGGATGGCATTAATCTTTCATTCCATATGCGGGATTCGGATACGCATTGATGCTTGTTTAAGAATGTCTAGTGATTGACTGCAACGATGAACCAGCATATATAAAAAGCGATAACTCTGGTTGATGAAATGGAAATATTCTCTTATAATTGATTGTGCCATTGTTAAGATTTGAGGGACTAACACTTTCGAGATTGTTAACAAGTTTCTAATGACAAGAGCAAAAACATTTCTTTCCCTTCCCCTCCCTGGGTTAGGGTTTTTATAGTGCAGCTTCTGTTTTGATGAAAATCTCATCATTAGATAGATGCTTGAAAAATGCAACGATTCCGTTGCATTACCGAGGCGAATGTCTGAATGAATCGGATACTATACTGTAGCCAGTTTGAATATTGCAGCACCCCTTAAAAAGTTCAGCATCACTTGCTATGGGTAGATATCTTGTGTTTCCGACGACCTGAAAAGTTACGGTCTTCAGAAAATTTGTTCAGAAGGTTAATGAACAGCTCAGTGCAGAGTTGTGTCACTGCAGGGCGTTACTGTGAACGCAATTTTTCATATTTTTACTCTTTAAATCATCCTGAACAACTTTTCTGAAGACCACAACTCTCTAGGTTTCCGGTATCCGAAAAAGAGTTATTGTATAAGTTTCGATTTTTATACTAGGTGATGACAAACTTTTCGGAGGGCAATATTCAAACTAGGAAGAGGGTATTTGAAGATAGATTCTACTTTGCCATCATCGTCAGAGGTTAGTCGAGCCTACGAAGAACAGCTCCCGAGTTTAAGAAACAGATTGGAATACATGGATCACAACGCATGGTGGAATCATGCATTTAAGGCTAAAGTTCGCAGTTTGTACATATCTGAATTCTGGCGTTATCGTTATCAAGTTTATCAGAATAGTAAATATATACTTTTTTTTGGGATTCCAGAGTTGCGTTAATCTGCGTTGCACTTTTTTGTGCGGAATGCTGAAAAATATCAGGGAAATTAATGTTCAGGAAATATCAGGGAAAATCAGGGAATTTCATCTTGAAAATTTTTTTGCCACCCAATCAATAACATCACCCCAAACCCAATCAATAACATCACCAATACAATCGAAGATGAGGATGCGATTAGATTAGTTCAACCGATCACCGAGGAAGAAGTTCATCTTACTCTCAAGAAGTGTTCGAGGAAAAAATCTCCGGGGCTAGGCGGCCTGATATATGAGTTCTTCAGGTTCAGGTTCTGATACACGGCAGCTCGTGTGATATACTTGTTTACGGAAAGTTTATCAAAGTCGTAGCATATGCCGATGACATCATTTGTCGAAGACCAGAATGAGCTCGATTGGGTCATGCAAATCTTTGATTCGTTCACTAAATATGCTGAAAAAAGAGAAAATTTAAAAAAGTCATCGTTTCTGAGGCTTAATACTCCAATGTCGGGTCTACAAAAAATTCCGGAGGTTGATGAACTTACAGTTTTAGGTGTTGTTATTACTGGGTGTTGCCGAAGATTATAGACAAGAACTACTCGAATCTTATCTGGAGTATAAATTTGGGTATGGGTTCTTGACACATTCATATTATTCAAATTTTGGTACGTCGCGCAGGTTTTCCCTCTTAAAAATTGTCACTTGGCCAAATCAAAAGTATCGAAATTTTTCTTTGGTTGGATCTATATTTAAAGTTGCAAGGAAACCAGCTGTGTTCAAATCACAATACAGGGGGTTTACGTTTGGTTGACCCAGAATTAAAGTGCAAAGCACTGTTTCTAAAAAATATTTTATGTTCACTTATTATTAGAAACAATAGTGGAGAAAGAGCATCTACTTCATTTTCCGAATAGTGCACGACTCACTAGGAACGCAAAAAAACGAACTGGAGATGCGCGAGTTATTATACAAGAGACAGATGATGGACCTCAAACATCCAAACATTTGTACAACAAATTTTTGAATGACGCTGCAGTTTTAGTTCAAGTGGAAAAAAGATTACCCAGATGAAAACTGGCCGACAATTTGGCAAAACATACATTTTAATTTTCTATGCCTGAAGATAGATCTAATGTTTTTCTACTGCTCAATGATGTTATTTCTAAGAAAGAAAGGTTGATAGCATACTACGTTGGAAGGCTTGTAGATGAAAATTGTGAGAAATGTAAGCAACCGGATACAAATTCACGGAACTAAGGAACCTCGTGGTTGGACAGAAAAAATATTGAAAATGCGGGGGCCTAGGGTGGTTGGTAATATCTCCACCAACCACGCTCGACGCCTGGGTTCGAATCCCACCGCCGACATAGGTGTCGATGGTTGTGAGGTGGTGTGATCCACTCACAACCAACCAAACTGGTCTAGATTTAATCCTAGCCGATACCGGGAGATTTTCTGAGGCGAAAAATATCTGGGATCACGCCTTCCATTGCATAAGGGACGATCCATTAATGATGTCACGCAAAATTTAGAAAAAAATAACTCCCTCCTCCCCCTTGTCACAAGGTGTCACAACTTCCTTGACCCTCCCCCTTAATTACGTCACGTTTTTATATCCCCCTCCCCCTTCTTTGGTAATAATTGATTGAAAATCGAGAAATTTGTTAGGAATGCATTTTTTCCTAATAAGAACGATTTTACTGAAAGAAAAACTGAAACTCAGAGGAAAAGATTATAGAAGATAACTAGAAAAGGCGTTTAGTTCTTGGTCCAAGGATGCTGCTGATGGAGTCGCATATCGACGACATAGAAAGCCGACACAGTAACTTCAGCATCATGGCTAATTTTTGAAAGACCATCAATATTTAGTTCCTCTTCTTCAATCAATTCGCAATCCAAATCTTCTCCACATGTTAGGGGCCATCCACATACCATGTGGACAGCTTGGGGGGGGGGGGATGTGGAATGTCCACGGTCCTTACAAAAAAAAAAAAAGAATTTATATTGGCATTTGTCCACGGGGGGGGGGGAGTAATAATCGTTAAAAATCTGTCCACGTGGTATGTAGATGACCCCTCATAATAGCCAAGCATTGTTATTTACGTTTTGTCACAATTTGTTTATTGATTGGATTGAGAGACACTAAAAATTAATGAAATTGCGCTGTCCATCATAAATGAACATGCACGGAAAAACAGAATTAACGAACATTATGCTTTTTTAGCGAGAAAAAAATTGTCATTTATTTTATCTAAAGCAAATCTTAAGCAAAAAAGGGATCATAGAACTATAAATGAATGATGCAAATATCATAAATAGTTCTGAGTTGATCTCTGTGGTTAGGTACAGTCATGCAGCAAATAATAAATACACTTGCAGTGTTGGATAATTTTTCATATTTGCGCAGTGGTTTTAATTGTTGTATGATGTTATGTCACGTCATTACGATCTGCAGACACTCTTTTCAAAAGAGCAACGAAGATATAACTGGAGAAATTTCTTTGTCGGTGGCTCCGAAATTTTTTTGCGTGAGTTAGTGTTTTAACGTGGTGACAAAAAAAAAAATACACTATTGAAACATATACACAAAACAATCTAAAAAAGCTTTATTTCTCTACATATCATTAGCAAAGTGACCTTTTACAAAACTCACTTTTTATATTTTGTGGCTTGCCCTTTATTTTGTAAAACCATATTCAATCCTAGTGGTATGTTTACCACCAGGTTTTTCACGAGCAGAAGCTGGACTAGCATTTCACGCTGCCTGTACGACGTTCCATAAGTCTGTTTTATTCTTTAGATGATGCCTTGCAACCTAGACTTTCCCAATTTTCCATTGAATTTCTAATGGTTTTACATTAGGAGACTGCACTGGCCAAACTAATAATTTTATATTTTTGTTTGAAAATTATCTTCTTGTTTTCAATACTGTATGTTTAGAATCGTTATACTGCTAAAGATTCAGCTAAGTGGCATGTTTTCTTCGGCATACAAAAGCGACACATTTTGGCAAGAACTGAATTTTCAAAAAAGTTCTTAGACTAAGGTTCAACTAAATAGCACATCGTGTTCTGGTCGGATGAGTTGGAATTTAACCTTTTTGGTTCAAACGGATAGCAGCTGGTGAGGAGACCGATGAATACTGCCTTCAACGCACAATTAACCAAGAAAGTAGTAAAATTTGGAAGTGACCACAAATGGGTGTGACGCTGTTTTCTGATGCTGGTGTGGAACCCATTCATTTTATAATATAGACTATGAATACTAACGACTATGTAGAAATTTTACGTAGCGTAATGCTTCCGTATGCCAAAGAAAACATGGTTCTTCGTTGGAGGGTAACAATCCTAAACATACAGCATTGAAAACTTGAAGATGATTTTCAGAGGAAAATATAAAATTGTTGGATTGGCCAGCATAGTCTCCTAACTTAAGCCGTATCAAAAATCTATGGAAGATTGTTAGGTCATACATTGCAAAGCATCATCTAAGGAATGAAACAGACTTATGGAACGACGTACAGGCAGCGTGAAATGCTAGTCCAGCTTCTGCTCGTGAAAAACCTGGTGTTCAACATACCACTAGGATTGAATATGGTTTTACAAAACAAAGGACAAGCCACGAAATACTGAAAATGAGTTTTGTAACGTAAAAGGTCACTTTGCTACCGATATGTAGAGAAATAAAGCTAATTCGGATAGTTTTGTATATATATTTCAGTAGTGTATTTATTTTATTCGCCACTTTAAAAACACTTAGTCACGCTCAAAATTTTGGAATCATCGACAAAGAAATTTCTCCAGTTATTTCTCTGTTCCTCTTTCAAGAAGAGTGTCTGCAGATCATAATGACGTAACATAACATCATTACAACATATAAAATCACTGCACAAATACGAAAAATTATCCAACACTAGAAATGTATTTATTATTTTCTCCATGACTGTATGTGACTTTTTTATTTATTTTTTTTTTTAGTTGAAATGTGATGTCACACTCAAGCTAACCCCCCCTACCCCATATGTCACAAAATGTCACAATGATTGAAACCCCCTCCCCCCCTAAACGCGTGACATCATTAATGAATGGCCCCTAAGTAAGTAAAGCCGTTGGAGCCGGTCCGTTAATCAACGGGTCGTGAGTTGGGGTCCTGGGTGGAGTCGCCTTCCGGGCGTCGGTGATTGGTACAACAACAGTGGCGGAACTAGACCGACGGAAAACAAGCGAGAATAAAAAAAAATATTAAGGGAAAGGTTGAATGTGAACTCCAGTATTGATGAGATATTAAGCAGACCCATTAATGAAAACGATCCAAAGCAGAAAGCTGCATTATGGTTAGCGATTCATTATATAAGCTGAAAAAAAGTTGAAAACTGGTAGTCTATTTTGTTATCACAGGAGCATTTGAGAAATTCGGTGGGCAAATAAGAAATATTTTGTAAAGCATTTTGATCACAATTAAAATATTTGTTAAAAAGTAAGTTCATTTGAATATGTAATAATAAAAAACGATGTTGCAATATTCAGTGAAGCGATTCCTAACTTATAACGGGTAGTGAATATGTTATTAAAAAATACAGAAATAGTCATGAGAAAATCACTACATCAATAGTTCTAAAAATATGTTATTGATTTTTAATATGTTGCATTAAGCTTCGATTTGTTAAGTTGACTGTGCGAAAAGCCTGGAAGCAGCGTTGTCATATGAGAGAGAGCTGACTAAAGCGCCTCTGGAGGACTGTGAAAACAGCCATAAACATCGCAGCGGAAGGTGCTGTTGGATTCATCGAGAGAAATCGACGTAACGGCAGGTTCAATGAAGAGTGTCAAACGGTTCTAGACGAGAAGAATGCACCGCGGGCATTGATGCTGCAACCTGCAGCAAAGGACTGTTATAACGTGAGTCGATAAAACCAAAAACGAAGACAGCAGACTCATTTTTTTCGGGACAAAAAGTCCCACCTGGGAGAGCTGGAGTGTGAGGAAATGAAGCAGTTGTATCGATTTCAAGAAACACGTAGATTCTACAAGAAACTAATCGCATCCCGCACAGGCTTTGTGCCGCAAACTGAAATGTGTCGGGATAAAAATGGAGGAATCTTGATCTGGTGTTTGGCGAGCTACAGGTGGAAGCAGAGGCAGAGGACCAAGACGGTGGGAGGAACGACTTCGTCAGTACAGCGGATCATCAAGCAGCTCAAGAACAACAAATCAGCTGGAAAGGATGGATTCGCAGCGGAGCTTATCAAGCTGGGCCCGGATAGGTTTGGTTCCTGCCTGCATCAGCTGATAGTCAGGATCTGGGATAAAGAACAGCTACTAGAGGAGCGGAAGAAGGGGGTGATATGCCCAATATACAAAAAGGCGAGTTGGAATTGGAATACCAAGGGATCACGATTCTCAACGCACCCTACAAAGTGCGCTCCTAGATCCTTAAAAAGTGTCACGCATACCAAGTCCCCACGCACAACCTATTCATTGATTTTAAGACCGTTTACGATACTATCGACCACGTAGAGCTCTGGAAAGTTAGGGACGAAAATGGCTGCCAAATGTCGATGTCGATTTGATATTGATGGAATGAGAAACCCAGAGGCTTAAGCATTTTGAAAAATCGTGAAAGTATTGGGCAAATCATAATTGTCTACATCACGGGTTCTATACCTCTTTCTTAAGGTCAAACGGTATTGAATCAACAAATGGTCGACTCCGAGCCACCAGCTCGAATTTTCAGAAGCACAAGACTCGATTACAGTTGATGCGCCACCTGTGAAAACACTATTTGCTGCGGTGAAGTAAACATAAAATAACATTTTCACAGGGAACGCAGTCTTGTGCTTCTGTAAAAGCGAAGTGCTGGCTCGAAGTCGACCGTTTGTGGCTTCAATACCGTTTCACCTTAAATGAGGAACTACTTCCGCGGACACATGAACTGTTAAGACTAAATAAAGAACAACTGATGCTTTCACATCGACATGGTCGTAGCATGAAGATAGCTGACGGCTCTTTTTATTTAATCCAGACGACCAACTCCTACTCCTCATTCTCTGCTATAGCAGGAAATAGTTCGGTTCCTCCTTTTATGTTACTTGTCCCTTGTAGGTCGAAGGATTCTCTTCTCTATAGATACTCTTCCGGAAGTAGGTTTACGAACAAGAGGTCTTTGGCCGATTTCATTTAAACCTGATCGTCTTCGGAATAACTTTTCTGCCGTGGAGCTTTCGAATTTTAAGGCATCTGAAAATGAAAAGATCGGGTTTATAGCGGCTTTTGTTGGCATTTCGGGTACTGGAAAAAGCGTATAGAGCCCGAATATAGATATTTTCGGTATCTGGATAGTGCTCAGAAGCACTCAGAATCAACTCCAGATGTATGAAAAGCCACTCCCAGGTTTTGAAATACAACCTAGAATGGCAAAATTTTATGGGGGGCTCGTAGACTCAAGTTCAAGTCTGCTTTGACAAGAGAATGGTCATGAGTTAGAATTTTAGCAGAATTAGACCTTTCGATGTCAGAAGAACTGTTACGCATGGGTATATTCTCAGGCTGCCTATTATCCCTATACTTGATCTTTTCTTCACGCTAAATCCTAGAATATAAAAAGTCACATAGTTGAAATAATACCCCTCCAGGCAGTTATAATGCCGATACTTGGCAGGGAACGGATCAAAGTATGAAAATCCGTTACTGACCACGGCGAAATAGGAACCTTCTTTTCCGATATAGTCGTTAGAGGTGCAGAGGTAAACGTGGTCTCTGGAATCAACGATTGTAACACTTCCTTCTTTCCTTCCCTAACCGGCCATAAGGATGTAGTCGGCGCTAGAGGAACATTTAGTTGAAATCTCGGGATATGGGCCGAAATGATGCTTAAAAGACGGGAATCAACTTCAGACGTCATTTTGAAATCCGAACACTCGTTTGCAACAAGTAAATCGTGCTTCAATAAGTTCTCACATTCTGTCGAGTAGGAACATAGCTTACATCTATTATAGTTTGCTTGTTTTCCGTAACAACACGTATAAAACGTTTCACATAAATCACTGATACAGAGGTTGAACATTTCAACCACTGGTCTGCTGCTTGTTAGACTTCAACGGCCAGCAAAACTAAACGATGACTATTTTTCAAATATACTTCCAGAAACGCAAAAGGCTGCAATGCGGTCTCCCATTGCATCCAAACCGTATGGGAGAAGCAAACGTACCCGGTAGACAACGATGAGATCTGCAACATTTGTCTGGATATGGTTAAGCAGGCCCGCGACCAGCTGGAGAGCAACGAAACCCAAGCCGACCTGAAGGCAGTTTTTGAGGGATCGTGCAATCTGATCCCGATCAAAGTTGTCAAGAAGGAGTGCAAACGGCTGGCGGATGACTTTATTCCGGAACTGGTGGAAGCGCTAGCGTCGCAGATGAACCCGAACGTGGTTTGCAGCGTTGCCGGCTTGTGCAACAATGCAGCGATCGATAAAATGCTCGAGGAAATGCCGGCTGTTAAGCCGATGGACGAAGATGATGTAGATGTGCAGCCGGAACTGGTGACCGACGCAAGTGAACAGGAATTCAGCTGCAACAAGTGCAACAACATTGCAGAGTTGATTTCGAACCGTTTCCATTCGAGTGATCGTGACCAAGTTTTGGAGGGTTTCCTACGATTCTGTGGCCAAATGGGATCGTTTTCCGATGGCTGTTCCAGCATTGTGCTCTCCTACTTTGCTGATATCTACGATCATATGACTAAGCAATTGAACGCGAAGAATATCTGCCACATGTCAGGAGCATGCGCTGATCAGTACCACCAACATGAAGAAAGGTAAGTTGGTTGATGGTGATAGAAAATAGAAATGTTTCTAATTGTGTTTTATATACAGTGAAAACATCGAAGTTCGTCCGATGGGTGGCGTCGGAGTTATCAAAGTCGACGGTGGTGATGACATTCCGTGCAAGCTGTGTGAACAGTTGGTTGACCACCTGCGAGATGTTTTGATCGCTAATACCACCGAACTGGAATTCAAACAAGTTTTGGAGGGTCTCTGCAAGCAGACTAAGTCGTTCAGCAAGGAATGTCTTAGCTTGGTAGATCAGTATTATGAAGAAATCTATAACACACTCGTCCATAACCTCAATAGTAATGATGCCTGCTTCATGATCGGTGTTTGTCCGAAAGGTTTGGGGGCTGCTTCAACAGGTCCAATCATGCCCATTGTTCCGATAAAGGTAGCTATAATGCATGACCAATCTGTTGCTGAACAGAAAGATGCTCCCAAAAAGTTATTGGGCGATGATGAACCCAAGCTGTCTGCTGTTGAAGTACAGCAAGCCCAACTTCCCATCGACCGTTTGATGGGCGCACCCCTATCCTTGCAATTGGTTGAAAATGGTCGCTTTTGCACTATTTGTGAATACTTCATGCATTTTGTACAGGAAGCGCTGAGTGAACCAGCAAACGAAGACGAAATCAAACGAGTTGTTTCTTCATCCTGCGATCATTTGCCAAAGGCTATGAGCGGCGAATGTCGTACATTCATTGATATGTACGGCGATGCAGTTATCGCGTTGTTGATTCAATCCATTGACCCGCGCGAAGTGTGCCCACAGTTGCGCATGTGCCCGGCGGCTAACGAAGACATCGAAATTTTCTCACCGGCAGAGATTGACGTTACAATCGACGCCAACGCCGGTAAGGACAAGCCTACATGTCCACTGTGCTTGTTCGCCGTGACTCAGCTAGAAGAAAGCATAAAAAATGGTCGCACCAAGGAAAACATCAAACAAGCGTTGAGTAAACTCTGCTCGCACCTCTCCCCGAAGCTGAAGTTAGAGTGCACCGATTTTGTGGATACCTATTCGTCGGAACTTGTAGAAATGCTTGTTTCCGATTTTACTCCCCAAGAAATTTGCGTATACCTGAAGCTCTGTGTTGACCAACGACCAGATTTGAGCCTTCTTAACATGGAATTCGAACGAGAAAATCGACACCAGCTAAAGCATTTCGATGTTGAAACCAATGAAATTCCAGATATCACTGTTAACGGTCAGATTACCGTGGATCACCAGTCCGGTGTCTCTACGCCAGAATGTTTAGTATGCGAGGAGATGGTCAAAGAGGTTGAGAAACGCGTCAAAAACAAGAAGAATAAGGAACAAATTAAAGAAGCACTTGAACATGCTTGCGATCGTTTGCGCAAATATAAAACGAAATGCGAACGTTACGTTGAACAGCACAGTGACCAAATTGTTGATTTGCTGATGAGACAATTGACACCGAAGGAGATTTGCCGCACACTGGGTTTCTGTATTGCGAAGGAAATTGATGAACGTAAGTAGATTGTATAAATTGTTTAAATCATATTGGTACTAACTAGAAATATGTAATTCGTGCAGTGGAAGTCGATGAAGCCCTTCTAGACTACGTTGTGGAGCCGGTAGTTGCAGAACCACCGAAGGAACTTTTGTCTCCCATCGAGGTTAAGGACAATCAGCCTCCGCAGTGTGCCATCTGTGAGTTTGTAATGGTCAAACTAGAGTCGGAACTTGCCGACAAGAAAACCGAACAGGACATTGAGAATGCAGTTCGGTCGATTTGCTCAAAACTTCCGAATACGGTAACCAAACAATGCGACCATTTGATCGACCAGTACGGACAGTTTATAATCAAATTTTTGGCTACCGTACCGCCGAAAGAAATATGCACTCGATTGGCATTGTGTCAGAAGCAATTGCAGCTACTAGAAGACAGCAGCCGTAAGTATATAGCTAAGGAAACACGCACCAAGCTTGATAACAACTTTGCAAGCAATTTAACTTTAGATGAGTTATTTAAAATGTACTTTTCAGTGGAAATAATTGAGTGTGCCGTCTGCCAAGGTGCTGTCGAAGCGGTTGACAAAATAATCGCCAACGAGAAGATTGACCATGACATTGTGCAGGATGTAGAAAAGATTTGCAATACCGTGCCAGCCAAGTTCTACGAAAAGTGCGAAAAGATGATCGCAGTGTACGGCATTAGTATGGTGCGCCAGCTGCAAAACTACGTCGAGAAAGAGCAGGTCTGCGTTAATATGGGTATGTGCAGCAGCCCCACCGACTTCGTGCGTTTTGAAGATGAGGTCGAAAAGAAAGACCGCGTCGAGAAGAAACAGGCATATTTGGTGGGCAAGCAGGAATGTACCTGGGGACCGCAGCACTGGTGTGCTAGTGAAGAGAATGCTCAGAAGTGTAATGTAAGTTGTGTGCTGATTGTGGTCTTCTAAACAGAGTTTGTAATTTATTCTGATTTTTCATTCGCAGGCCAGCAAGTTTTGTTCAGAAAAGAAACTTGGTAAGTGGCAGCAGTAATTCCAAAAGTAACGAAAAAGGGAGCGGTGACCGTTCGTAGGCGAACAGTAGCTTTGAATAATGTAAACGATACCAAGAAGTGCTATAGTAGATCGATTTAGGATGTCATGAAGGAATATCTTTCTTTTTTACCCGATTCGTTTTGCGTTTTATTAATAACATTACCAATATAGGAAAACACCGAGAGGTCAGTTTTTATCTGGTGATGAATCTTTAGGATTTAATCATATTTGTCAGCGAAAAGGGGTAAGTATTGAACGTTATTCGAGAGAAAAAAACAACAAGATAGCCCTCATCGCCGACTCAAAAATTAGGCTGTTGATATCGGTTAATTCACATTTACCTGTATAAATATGTTGTAAAAAAAAGAAAACGAGTGAATTTTAATAAAAATAAATTTATATTGATCTGGTGGATCTACTGGATTTTTTCTCTAGCATATCCCATGACAGCTCAATCATTCTCTAATTTTTTTGTTAACTTTAGGAGATTGAAAATATGGTTTATGGGCACTTCCTTTGTTTTAGTACGGAAAACATTTCGCATAATACTTGTCATTGATTGTTTATCCTTTCTAAAGCTCTTTATTGAAATTAAATATATCTCGCGCTCATTGCTGATAACCGATGCTGTGATCTTACTAGCGAATGAAACTGCTTTGTTAGAAGTCGATTGCCTCCATTCAGTATATTGTTTCAATTGTCAATTGTGTGAATAGGTGGGCCTAAGTTTCGTTCGTTATTATGAATCGACGCGAAAATGCGGTTCTGTTTATGCTCAACATTGCCAAACAATAGCTGGCAATAAATTTCAGCATGTCCTTGCAGTATCATCATATTAACTTTCTCAGATTCAAATTTAAAGTTAATATGCCCTGCGAAAAATACATTTTTCTTCACAGACCAGATACAATCAAAAAACACATTATTTTGTCATCAATTATTAAATTCAATCAACCTTTCACCTTTTCAATAAACCTTTCATATTTCTAGCCATGTTTTGCCTCGTTAGTCTCAGTATGCTTAGCTATTTACTGGTAGAGCGTTGGAAACGATCCGAAATACTTCAGACTGTTCGTCAAAACTACCAAAAAAGTTAGCACCACACATCATGGAACATCACGAGCGCACGTTGGCGTTGATAAAACCGGACGGGATGAAACATCGAGACGCAATTACGCGACGCATTGTAGATGCCGGCTTCTTCATCGTTCAGTCACGAGTCTTGAAACTAACGCCAGAACAAGCTTCGGAGTTTTACCTTACTAAAAATAACGACCCCAACTATCGTGCCATGGTAGTGGCCTTATCAGAGGGCCCAGTCCAAGCGATGTGCCTTTTCAAGCAACACGCCGTAAGAGATCTACTATGGTTGATTGGACCCGAGCGGTACCAGGATGCAGTGCAGAATGCTCCTGGATCTTTGCGTGCCTTGTTTGCCGATAGCTGCGATGATCTGCGCAATGTTGTTCATGGAAGTGAAGATGCAGCTAGTGCTCAGTTCGAGATCCGATTTTTCTTCCCATCGTTGATCTTGGAACCGATTGGCAGTGATGAACAGGTGGAACGTTATCTATCGGCCATGGTTAATCCGACATTGATGCAAGGACTGCATTTGTTGGCAGAGGAACGTCCGGAGCAGCCTTTGATATGGTTGTCGGAATGGTTATTGGCAAACAACCCGTACAAACCTCGGGTAGAAGTGGGTGAATTTAACTCTAAAATTGAGAAAAAATAATTCTATCAACATTTGTAAATTTTAATTATTAGAATTTTAATACATTTAGTTGATGACCACTTAACTTTGGATGGTTTTCCCGTAAATATTCCTATCTTAGATTCTTAACATGGTGGAATTTGACGTTCAGCCTTTGTTGGACAAACGCGTTTCAACAAGAATGTTCGCCTGAATTAGTTTTCTTATGCTCTATTTTATATTTTTTGTGATCAACAGTACTCTCGATTATCGAAATTTGAAATTGATTCCCTCACGTTAAATTTAGTAATAGGTATTGGGGCTAAATTCGTTTTTAAGTCGTTGAGTAGTTTTGATCATACTCCTGAAGTGTTGACGGGCAGTGCTTCTAATCAAGTTGGTGCATATCATCTTAACAGAAAATTTGGTTGAGTGATGGCTTATTAAGCTTTCGTTCAGCCAAAATCCGCCTAATAATAGCATAATAAGTTATAAGAGAGGAGATCGATCGGCTGAAAAACAGCAAAGCAGCTGGAATTTAATAATTCACCATCGAATTATTGAAACGTTGTAGCAAAGCACTGGCTAGGGCGCCAAGGTTTTTGTCATAATCTGGGAGAAGGAAGCAGTACCTAGGAGTAGATAAGGGGTACCCGTTTCCCCCTTCTACAAGAGCGACTAGTTCTATAGCTACAACTACTACTAATGTAATCACGCTGTTGAGCGCCGCCCAGAAGGTGATGTGCGTACTGCGTAATTCGAGTTTTGGGGATACCCTCGAGCCCCTTTTAAATCTCTAAGAGAGTATGGACTGTTGTGCTTGCTATAAAGACCCTATGACAGACGACGAACCGAGCAACTTGCCTCGCTTTCAGTCACTAACGAGACGAGCAAAATGTTGTATTACGGAACGCGAGTGAAACTTGGCTGATAATAGCTGGGTCACGAACGAGTCACGCAATCTAAATCTAACCGGTTGCCAGAAGAGTAACTAGCCACTCGCCTCGTCTTATGTAATAGGCCCCTAAATATCACCTAGAAAGGAGTGATACGTAGGGTAGGTATCGACACAAGTGGCATGATATTCAAGAGGCCCGTTCAGTTCTTTGGCTTCGCTGATGATATTGACATCGCAGTTCGAAGAACTAGTATATGAGAGGAAGCGGTTCTAGAAAAGATAGCGTCAACCTCCCACCAAGACCATCAATCTAAATGATGGTTATGAAATCGAGGTGGTTGACTAGTTTGTGTATCTGGGCTCATTGGTGACTGCCGACAACAACACCAGCAGAGAAATTCGTCGACGCGTAATGGCAAAAAAAAATATGGAACATGAGACTCCGGAGGACAACAACAATATTGCACGCTAGCCTGGGCATTAGCCCCCCAGGTCTCGGTCTCGATCAACTAGATTTTAGTTGAGAGAAGTTCGTTACCGATATTGTTTTTGGCACATTTTGCATGTTGTAGGATAAGTACAACGATACACCGTGCCCCAGTGCTAAATGGAGAAAATTTCCAGGTCGAAAAGATCTTCGACCTTCCCTTTTAGGAGCTTATGATTACTTCTACCATTAGTTAGATATATTGTGGTAAAGTCCTCGACCTTATCGGGAATCAAACTCGATATTACAACCGTGTCGGAGAGCTGGCCGATCGACATCCCTAACCACAGAGCCACGAGGACTCCGGAAGGCGTTCTTTTTTTTTTAAGGTGGCGGGGAAATCTGCGAACAGACACCTGAGAAGAGAACTCAGGGTGTGGGGATAAGACTAGGGGAGAGATGCTGGGGTAGTTACACTCCCCCAGACATCTACTGATCCCTGTCCCGACCCACTAAAACCCCTCCAGTCTCCAGCCCTGGTCTTCCCGGAACGACGGTTAAGTATTACGTCGGGGAGTGGCTTTTGTGCGTGATGCACCCTCTTTACTCATAACCTCCTAGCTAACTACCTGGGACTGGTAATTAGCTACCACTGGCGTGTTGGTCACGTTGCAGCTCCAGGACAATCTGAGAGGCGGCCGCACAGACCGCGTTCCAGATGTTCGGGTCGTCGCACATCCTCCGGACTAGATAGTGCCAGGCCCGCTCACAGCCATCATGTCGTTCCTCGCTCTTACGAAACGGGGGCATACGAAGAAGACATGCTCAGCGGTCTCCTCCTCCTCCACGCACTCGGGACACATGGGGAACCCCGCGTGTCCGACCCTGTGTAGATATTGCCTGAAACAACCATGGTGTTCCGGGGGTGAATCGACGAGGAATTTATCCGGACTGGCGGCGGATACTTCCCGGCGCTGTAGCTACTTTGACCGACCAAACGAAATGCAAAAAAAGCGAAGATAAAAATGGTTTTCGGACCGACGACTAATAAACGAATGTAGGAATGCGAACTTTACTCTACGATGGTTCTATTTGTTCTGTCTCATACATTGTTAACAATGATCTCCGTTGGTCTCTTGTCTGCGTGTGTGCATTTTATAGCGAAAGTGGATCAAAGTGAGTAGATGTAGGTAAGTATAATTCTGGGATGATTTGTGTTGGTTTATAATATTATAGTAAATTCTAATTTTTCTTTTCAGGCATTTAAATACAAGTTGCTGTTCTCAACATGCCGGCCGCCATTGAAACCGTCCGTTTCAACCGACAACCACTTCGGAAGTTGATGTTGATGTTGATGCGTCTACCTCGTCGTCGGAATCGATTGGAAGGACCGCAATCTCCGTGACCGCTCGCTTGAAGTCCTTCGAAGCCGTTCTGACTACCACGACTCGGACTCGCCCGTCCGAACCGGGGATAGTTTCGATGATACGCCCGAGAGGCCATTGTAGTGGAGGGTAGTTGTCTTGCTTCAACAGCACCAATTGACCCTTGCGGACGTCTACTGCCGGGCGCCTCCACTTGCTACGCTGGTGCAGCTGGCTCACGTAGTCCCGCGACCAACAACGCCAAAGATCTTGGACCGAGCGTTGCATGTCCTGCAAACGGGTGATGCGATTAGGGGACTGGTGAAGTAGATCAGGCTCAGGAATAGAGACAAGAGGCTCTCCAATGAGAAAGTGCCCTGGGGTCAGAACGGAGAGGTCGTTAGGCGAATCAGAAATGGGAACAAGAGGACGGGAGTTCAGGACTGCTTCTACTTGAGCAACGACCGTTAGGAACTGGTCCATTGTGAAAGCCTTTTGTCCCATGACGCGACGAAAATGGTACTTAAACGATTTCACTCCGGCTTCCCAGATGCCTCCGAAGTGTGGAGAGCGGGCTGGAATGAACCGAAAGGTGATGCCATTGTCCGCACAGTAGAGACCCCATTCCGCCGACTGGAACTGCCGCAGATACTCTTTCCGCAGCTGACGCAGCTCACGATCTGCTCCGACGAAAGCGGTTGCATTGTCACAGTGCAACTCAAGAACCCGACCGCGTTTGGCGACGAAGCGTTTGACGGCGTTTATGCACGCGGCGGACGACAGATCAGCGACGACCTCGAGATGCACGGCCTTCACCACCATGCAGACGTACAACGCGACGTACACCTTAACGGACGAGCCTTTCCCAATTAACGGACGAACGAGAAACGGCCCACAGTAATCCATTCCCGAGTACGTAAAAGCTCGAGCTGGTCTGAGGCGAAACGACGGATAAGGTGCCATAATCTGATTTCCTGTTGTAGGATTGCACCGGAAGCAGGTGACGCATCGTCGAAAGACCTTACGAGCCAACTCGCGACCCCGGAGTGGCCAGAATCGTTGACGGATGGTAGCGAGCACAAGCGACGGTCCACCGTGAAGTGTCTGAAGGTGAACTGACCTGGCGATGAGGATGCTCAGACTATGTTTAGCTGGAAGCATAATCGGAAAGCGAGTGTCGAACGGTGCGTTTAAGTTTTTCAATCTTCCGTCCATCCGCAGTAGTCCGAAATCGTCCATGAATATGTTCAGGTTTTGTAGTGCCGACTTCGATGCGACTCTGACTGTGTTCTCGGTCTGCTTTTGACTAAGTAGTTTAACTTCTGTTGGGAATTCCTGGCGCTGGGCGAGGCGAACTAATGATTTAAGCGCACAGTCCACTTCTTGAGGCGACAGCGGGGACAACACGCGTTGATCTTTCGGAAGCTTGCAGTTGTTCCGAAACCGAAAGCAGTACGCGACGAAGCGCGTTAGCTTGGCTAACTCCGAGAATGCACTAAAGATGCTTCCGTTGTCTTGTAGTAGATGCAGGGAAACCAACGTACGCATCTCCTCCTCCAAATCCGTTTTATTCGGCATCGAAATCGGACACTTTGGCCATTGCTCGACGGGGAATTTGAGATACTTTGGCCCATGCCACCACAGCTTGTCGTAGATGATCTGGCTTGCAAGTAATCCTCGGGAGATACAGTCGGCAGGATTTAGATCGGTCGGTACGTGCATCCACTGCGCATCCTTCGTTAAGCGTTGGATCTCTGCGACCCGATTCGACACGAAGACTTTCCAGGAATTCGATCTGGATTTGATCCAGTGAAGTGCGATAGTAGAGTCGGTCCAAAATGTGACTGGTCCAGTGATGTTGGTGTCAGTTCGTAAGCAGTGGACCAGTTGACTCCCGAGAAGTGCTGCGCGGAGCTCCAAGCGTGGAATTGACTGTCCACGAAGAGGTGCGACGCGAGATTTCGACGTGAGCAGGTGTGAATGACGCTGGCCATACTCATCCAAAGATACGATGTACACGCAGCATCCGAATCCCTTCTGTGAGGCATCGCAGAAGCAGTGTACTGAGTACTGGCGTTCTGTATCCTTGTTCCACAGGACCCTTCTTGGAACCTGCAGCAGGATAAGCTCCCTAATGTCTGCACGATACTTCTTCCACCATACGGCTGCTTCTTTTGCAAGCTCAGAGTCCCACGACATATGTGCTGCCCAGAGAGATTGGATGAACATTTTGGCACTGACCACCACAGGTCCTAGAAGTCCAAGCGGGTCGAATAGTTGGGACATCTCCGAGACGACAATCCGCTTGGTGACGACCTCAAGCTCTGGAAGAGCGGGAACCTTGATTTTGAAGACGTCTTGCTGGTGAGGGAACCACAACAACCCCAAAGTTTTGACGGCTTGCGAACGATCGAGCTCCAATTCTGCTGAGGTCTCCCAGAGTTCTTCTGGGACTTGACTGAGGACTGTCTTGCAGTTGGATGCCCACTTGCGAAGTACAAAACCACCGGATTTCATCATCTCCCTCAACTGCTTGCAAGTTTCGACCATCGTGTCATGGTCATCATGTCCGGTGAGAACGTCGTCTACGTAGGTGCCTTTCCGTATCACTGGCACGGCCAGCGGAAAGCGATGTCCTTCGTCTGTAGCTAATTGATTTAAAACGCGAGCGGCATGGAATGGCGAACTTGCAAGACCGTAAGTGACGGTTTTAAGTTGATACTTGCGGATTGGTTCTGACGGATTGTTGCGCCAGAGAATTTGCTGGAACTTTCGGTCATCTGGGTGAACCCACATCTGGCGAAACATCTTCTCCGCATCGGCGGATATGGCGAATCGTGGTAAACGGAAGTTGATGATGGTAGCAAACAGAGCTGGCTGAACTGTTGGTCCGACGTAGAGGGCATCATTCAGCGACAAGGAAGCAGCTCCACGACATGCACCGTCGAATACCACTCGTATTTTTGTGGTCGTACTCTCTGGACGCTGGATGGCATGGTGGGGAAGGAAAAACTGTGGGCTACGCGACGCGACGGGACTCAACTCCATATGACCCAACCTCTCATACTCCTCCATGAACTCAGAATAGCTTTTACGAAGATGTTTATCAGTGAAGAACCGTTTTTCCATTTGCTGGAACCTTCGAACAGCGGCGGGGTATGAATCTCCTAGCATTTCCACCTTGTCTTCTTTGAGTGGCAGACGAACAACATAGCGGCCCGTTTCGTCACGAGTAACAGTCGATTGAAAGTGTTCTTCGCAGAATTGTTCGTCTGGCGTAAGAGCTTTACCGTCATCGAAATTCTCGATTTCCCAGAATCGTTGAAGCATGGTATCAAGCGTACCTTCTACGCAGAAGTGGCAGGACTGTGTGTCAGTGACCTCTAAGATCGGCTGCTCTATCTTTCCACAGACGATATAACCCAGAACCGTTTTCTGCAACATGGGATAGCCAGCGGCAAGAGAGAGTTGCTGGTTTTCGAGAAGCTCGAAAAATAGACCAGCTCCGATTATCATGTCCACACCTTGGCTTATGTTAAATTGCGGATCAGCCAGTGGAAGATTTTTAGGGATCCGCCAGCGAGAGATATCGATGTGGTGACTAGGCAGCGAGACGGTAAGCTTCGGCAGTACTAAGCAGTCCAGTTGGGTCATGAAATTTTCGAAACGAGATGCGAGCGAGACGGTTACAGCATAGCGAACGTTAACTATCGATTGTCCGATCCCACTGACTGGCGAATTCAGTTTCGTTCGTGTTAAACGAAGCTTTTGGCATAGCGCTTCGGAGATGAAACTTGGCTGTGAACCGCTATCCAGGAGGACTCTGACGAGGACGTATTTGTTATCAATATCTTTCACTTTGACCACTGCTGTTGACAAAATGACTGTTGACTGCCGAGGTTGAGTCACTATTTCTGCACTTTGACAGGCAGTGTGAGGAGAAACGACATCGACCGACGAATGTGGGATAGAATTACCGCGCGACGACTGCGATCGAACCGACGAATTGATAGGTGGTGAGGCAACCGCGAGCTCCTGCGACGAAGAGCCTCCGAGGAGGTTTGGAACAAAATGCGACATTTGGCACGACTGTGAAGTAGATGCTGCAGCGGGTTGGTACACTGTGGGCTGCTTGATTGTTGCCACTGGTAGTGAACCAGAAGCCGACGAGAGAGGTGGCAGGTGTAACAATGAGTGGTGCTTCTTAGAGCAGCTTTTGCAGGAACCGCTGGAACAGTTTTTCGCTTGATGTGTTCCCTTGAGACAGTTAATGCACAGCCCGTGCTTCTTCACGACTTCGAACCGTTGTTGTGGAGAGAGTGAACGAAACTGGTCACACTGGAACAGGAAGTGAGCGTGCTTACAGTTGACGCACTGGGTAACGTTGTCGGAAGCGACATGGGCAACAACTGATCGGGGTTTGGGATGCTTGATCTCGAACTGGGTGTTTGCCGATTGGGAGAGCTTTAAAGTTTGTACGATTCGCGATCTTCTGTGGATAAACTCGAGTAATTCTCGGTAATTCGGGTATTCATCGCCTGCGGAAACATGTGTCTCCCACTCACGGAGTGTAACGCTATCAAGACATTGACTCAATCGCTCTACTAGAAAGGCGTTCCAGTGGTTTTCAGAATCTTCGAGTTTATCCAACAGCTGTACATGACGATCGAATTCGTCGGCGAGATCTGCAAGTCCCTGTGCAGACTCTTTTTTCAGTGAAGGAATTGTAAGTAGGGCAGAAACATGCCGTTTCACCAGCAGGATGGTGTTTTCAAAACGTTCCTTCAACAAATTCCATGCAACAAGGTAATTGTTGGCGGAAATCTCGAGCGAGGAAATAACACGAGCCGCTTCGCCAGAAAGCGCTGCTCGCAAGTAATGCATTTTCTGCACTGCCGTAAGTTGCACACTCGAATGAATAAGCGAGATGTATAGATCGCGAAAAGAAACCCAATCATCGAGATTCCCAGAAAACTCCTTCAATTTTATTTCCGGCAGACGAACGCTCGACGAGGTGGGAACAACGGACGAGAGTGGTTGTGCCGGAGCGGGGGGTGGTACGGGTGGTACGGTTTGTACAGGGATTTTACTTTGCAATGACGCTTTAAGTTCATAATAGATGGCTTGAAAGTCTTGCCTCTCTTCTGCGAAATCTTCTTCATTATCCTCAAGAACCTCAATTTCATCTTGAGTCTCCTCAAATTCTCGCCATAGAGCATCAAGACGTTGAATGCGAATGACAACTTGGGCAAGTTTAGTGGGATCGAATTCGTCGTCAAAAGTTTTTATTAATTTTGCAGAACCAAAAATGTTGGTCCGCCGACGGTATAAAATTTTCAACTTTGTTTGTTTAGACGCTTTTTGCTTTTTGGGCGTCATTTTTGCAAAACCAAACGTAACAAAATTCACGTACCTGTACTTTCTGCTACTTACTAACACCTTGCCCTGACCTCCCCTGAGCTGTTCTAGATTCGATCGATCCGCCGATATAAATGCTGCCACTGGTGGTCACCAAATGTTGTCGAAGATGGTGATAATTTGCCGCCGACGGGGTAGAAGAAGCGACTTGGTTGCGATCCACGGGCGTACCACTATCCACTGGGGAACACAGGTGCTGCTCGACGATGACGAGCGACGGCGATAATGACTGTTGCCACCCTTACTGATGCTGTTGGCTGGCCGAATATGATCGGCGATGACCACGACGACGACGACGCTGATGATTGCTGCTGCTGGGCAACAAATTTCTGCTTACCGCTCACGAACGGCAACTACAACGATGTTGCTAATTTAGCTTATCCGCGGCACGATTTGGTAGCTGAAAGATGTTTCTGCTGCTACTTAACGGGCGGACGACAATCGATGACGAGAAGATTTCGACACACGTGGCAAAGAGGTTAGCTTCGCTGATATAAGGTTGGCCAATCTGCGGCGACGATGGTGGCAGCGGGAAGATGCTTCTGCTGCTAACAGTCCGACTGAATAGCTAGTTCCGTACCGCTGGGGGACGACAATCGATGACTGGAACCGTCCGACTCACGTGGTGATGAGGTTAGCTCCGTTGCAACTTCACTATCCCGGGTTTCGGCACCAATGTTCCGGGGGTGAATCGACGAGGAATTTATCCGGACTGGCGGCGGATACTTCCCGGCGCTGTAGCTACTTTGACCGACCAAACGAAATGCAAAAAAAGCGAAGATAAAAATGGTTTTCGGACCGACGACTAATAAACGAATGTAGGAATGCGAACTTTACTCTACGATGGTTCTATTTGTTCTGTCTCATACATTGTTAACAATGATCTCCGTTGGTCTCTTGTCTGCGTGTGTGCATTTTATAGCGAAAGTGGATCAAAGTGAGTAGATGTAGGTAAGTATAATTCTGGGATGATTTGTGTTGGTTTATAATATTATAGTAAATTCTAATTTTTCTTTTCAGGCATTTAAATACAAGTTGCTGTTCTCAACACATGGCCTGACAGGATTTGTGTCAGATGGAAGTTCACTTCACCATGTCGTCTCCCGACCCAGCCGGATATCTCCGGTATAATAATCCATCTGCCCTTTGTGGAGTTGGACCATTCCCGCTGCCAGTGGAGCATCTGGTACTTGTGTCACGTTGGTCGAAACACTCTCTGTTCTCTTTGATGGCGATGCTGATAGGCATCATGCCGGACAAGACACAGATTGCATCGTATGACACCGTACGATACGCACTCGCAACTCTCAGGCACATGAGCTTGTAGGTACTCTCCAGTTTACCGCGGTACCTGTTACTACCTAGCGCTCTGGACCACACTGGCCCACCATACCTAATTATGGACGATGCCATAAACCGCTGAGCTATTGGACATCATACGAGATAGTGCTGCGATAGCCGATGAGGCCCTCTTACGTGAGACTCCCGAACGTGAGCTTGTCGTCCACCATAACCCCCAAGAGCTTCAGAGATCGCTTCGAGGTGATGGTGCAGTCTCCGACTCTGACAATCGCCTGTTGCTCCGATTTACGGTTGTTCACAACCGTGACCTCCGAGCGCATCCAGTCCTCGACCTTGCGTATACAGTGCGCGGCCGTCAACTCGACCTACTCGATAGACTCGCCGTAAACCTCCAGCGTTATGTCGTCTGCAAAGCCGACGATCACAACCCCTACAGGAAACTTGAGTTTCAACACTCCGTCGTACATGACATTCCACAACACAGGACACAGGATAGAACCTTGCGGAACTCCTGCGGTGATTGGGACGCACTTCTGACCAGCGAAGGAAAAAAATCACTTCTAGCGAATAATGAATACATATAAACCAAGCCTAAGATGCGTTGACATCGTCGTCAGTATGCGAAAAACAAAGTATCGGTGCTGGTGCACTCTCTTTGCTTTCCTCCTTATGATATATTTCTATTCATTAGTGTACACCACAACACGTGGTTCTCAATGTGCGCAACTCGGTATACGAAGTTATTCGTCTCTGTTACACAGAGCGAACAGAACTTGTTATATCCTTATTCATTTGACTCATGAATATGTTTTTTTGTGAGGAAAGGAAAGAAAATGACAGTGTATGCTCTCCTACTCTCGCTTAAACTCAAGCGCTGCCGAAGTAGTCCCTTCCCCCATACATTCCCTCTCATCGCACCGCACCTCTGCTGCTGTTCAGGCGACATGATATTCTCCTGTTGCTATCCTTTCTTCCCCTAACTACCGACAACGCAACGATCGAATCGCTTCTCAGAGCTGATGTAGTCTAGTCATGTGTTTGTTTTCTCCCAGAAACCTATGCACCATATCATCATTTCATTATGGGTTGAGAGGATTCAAGTTTAGTCGTGGCCTGTACACTTCGTGAAGTGCACATGTGATGAATAAACGACGATTGCATCATATTCGTTTCGTTCCAATCACTGCTTCTGACCCTCCTCCGTGTTGTAAACAAGTACTCGATTCTGGAAATAATTTTCCAGAATCTTGTACAGCGACACCGGTACATGGATGCTCCTGAGCGCAAGTGCTACGGAGTCCCAACTGGCGCTAATGAACGCATTCTTCACGTCGAGCGTGACGATTGCGCAATAACGTATTCTCCTTCTCTTGCGCTGGAGTGCTACCACCGCCGTCTTGGTGACGGAAGAGATGGCATCCAGCGTGGACCTGCCCTTCCGGAAGCCGAACTGGTTACTTGCCAGACCGTGTACACCCTCCGTGTACCTCACCAGTCTGTTGAGGATGATCCTCTCAAGCACCTTGCCCGCGGTGTCCAGCAGGCAGTTAGGCCTATATGCCGATGGGTCCCCTGGCGGTTTCCCAGCCTTCGGCAGTAAGACCAGTCTCCGCAAAGAGACAGTCATCCAGGCACCTCTGCATGACTGCCCTAAACAGCCCGGGGGCCGTTTGTTTCGCCAGCCTGATTGCCAGGTTAGGGATACCATCCGGTCCCGGTGCCTTGCTCACGCACAGCGAAGGTCGGCTATCGCGTCCGTCCACCAGTAAACCGGTGGCTTCCCATTCCTAGGTTGGCACGCCCTAGGCATGGTGGCGTCACACGCCCGCGATAGCATGGCAACTAGTTGGTCAGTAGTCGAGCGGAGCCAACAGCCCCCCTCGCGCTCTCTTCTCATTGCTTTATTATCCTTCTTTATTTATTAATATCAATCCGGAAAAACCAAACGTCTGGTTTCCAATTCCAGAGAAGTAATTTAGAACGACCAAGGTTTGAAGATTCTATCTTATGATATATTAAGTGGTTCTGCCACTTAATCACCTTCCGTGGGGGCTTTCTTTTAGTTACACTTTAGTTACAAATAAATCAACTTAACTGGTTGGATGCTGGAAATGAACTGACGCTCAACTTCACGTCGTTCGCATTTATTAGAATCTCTTTTGAAACAGCTGCTCGAATCCGAACAGCACTCTAATTTGGTTCCTATATATTTTAGGTAAAATTGAAGTATCGATAATCGATACTTGTATGCAACAATTGCCTCTTCGAATACCTCGGTATTGAAGTGCGATGTCTTCCACCCGCGGACGGTCAGAGTGTTGGCTCTATCTGTCACTCGCCGCCTCGCGTTGTTTTCTACACTATAGCAAACCGACTGGTGGTCGCTATTGGTGTAGCCATCGTATACCCTCCAGTTCTTGATCAGTCTTGGGCTGGAGAAAGTCACGTCAATGATCGATTCCGCACCATTTCTGCTGTATGTACTTTTGTCCCCAACGTTGGCCAGATCTAGGTTGAGCTTTGCCAAAGCCTCCAACAAGATCCGACCCCTCTGGTTCGTGAAGCGACTTTCCCACTCAACAGCCCAAGCGTTGAAGTCGCCCGCCACCACCAACGGCGTTAGGCCCGTTAGCTCCATGGATAACAGGTCGACCATCTGGGTGAACCTTTTGGTAGACCATCAGAGCATAGCAACTGCAGTAGAACACTCCGTTCACCTTGGCAACTACGTACCCTTCTTCTGAGGTTGAGACAACCTCCTGAACCGGGAACTTGCTCGTCGTACATATGGCCGTCATACTGGACTTATCCGCAACCCAGTTACCGTTTCCGGGAGGGATGCGGTAGGGGTCCGATATGATGGCAATGTCCGACAACGACTCAGTGGCTGCTCGGTGTAGCAGCTGCTGGGCCGCGAAGCAATGGTTCAGGTTCAGTTGCGTCACCCTCACGCCCGTGGTTTCGCAGCCGGCTTACCGGCTGGGCACCTGGGGCCTCCCATGAAGTGTTTGGCGTCCCGTTTCCCGGAACATACCATACACGTTTGAGACTCCCCGCAGTCCTTCGCTTTATGGCCTGCACCTCCGCAACGCCTGCACAACTGGCTCCTATCGGGCCCCTTGTAGGTCTAGGACTTATGTCCTCCCTCAAAGCACCGTAAGCAAATGTCCATTTGGTCGGAGTTAAAAATCAGGACAACTTTTTTCCGGCACAAATTTTATCTAAGCTATTTTTTTTTGAGATATCAACTAATAAAACGCGTAGTCTGGTTTTTGCACTACAACATACACCAAAACACTTATTTATTTATTCAACGTATTTCTCGGACGATTCAATTCTACAATTTTGATTCATCAGGCGTTAATAGATACCTAAAAATGTAGCACACGTAAGCTCAGCTAAATCGACTTCGGACTTCGGGATGTGGAGCCTCGAAGCGGTGAAGTGTAACCATGACTTTTTTTTATCGAAGAAAAAATGCACAGATTGGTGGGTTATGCAATTGCCAAGTTCGAATTTTCATTTGAAATCGAATGTCTTAGGAATATTTTTTTTTTCAATTTTCTTTCTGGGAGAGTCTTTTTGTTCGAAAACTTTCCGACTCCAAGCAACTCGAATAAAAAAATTAGAGACAATACCGAATCATTTAAGACATTTGGCATTAAAAAATTTTCGATATCGAAAATTTGGTGGTTTTTCGTATCGGTCAAAACAATGAAACTGATCGCTTTTAAACACGACTTCCGGAAACCTGAATTAAAAGGCTAAGGTAATCTTTTAGACCTTCACCAGGGACTTGTGATACATAAGTCTCTGTACGTGCTGAAAAAATAACGACAGCTCGAAGTCAGGTTTTTCTTATACAAATTTCACTAGAAGCTTTACCACAGACAAACAGATAAGCCTTTTGGAAGAAAAATCCACCATCCTATGACACCAGCCGCAATACCGCCTACTAAACAAAAGTATGAAACAATCGTTATTTTTCTGGACGAAGAAATCGTCATCGAAAGTCACCTCTGTTCGTCCCTGGCTTAACTGGAACCCCCCATGTCCATTTCTAGTTTCTTGATTCTGGACTTTGTCTATGTCACTTTTATCGCTGCGCCTTTTTTGCCTGCTTATTTTGCTGCCATGCATCCGTCGTTGTTTCTCTCATGGGAAACAAGGTGTCTACTATCAGCACCTCATTCTGATAAAAGAATATCGGGAAAATATACTATTTCAGACTATGAAACGGAAGGTTGCATTGCATGTCTGTCTGAAACGTCATACAATGACGCTGTAACGAATCAAGGGAGAGAGGAGAGAATCATTTATTGTTACTCAAATCCTTCGGAAAAGTTACGCGTAAATTCATCTTCTACATTGTTCTCTAATCTTTCCTATTCTCACTCTTCAATACTCTCCCACATTCATATCCATACTACAACGCAACTCATATTGAGAGTGTGTACATTTTTTTACAAAACGTTTATTTAACACGGCACAATACATAAAATGTTTAACGGAGCCAACTAAATCTTATTTCTAGGGTATAAACTAAATGTAAATTTTGTATTCTCGCTAAATCTAGAACTAAAACTAGCATGTTTTTTTTATTGGTGGTTTAGTTTGTTGGAGTTTTTAGATGGGCACAAGAGTGTGTACATGATAGTCATTTAGGTTGCTCTTTTAACCTGCCTCTCTTTTCAATATTATCAAAATTTACAGTTTTTCAAAACCCCCTCAGAAAAAAATCCTAACTACGTCACTGCACTGGATTATTTCCTTGATGAACCGGTTTTTTTTGCTGACATAAATTAAACTTTGGGTTTATCTCCTGCGCCGGGTGTTGATAACAATATTTCTAGCGTTTAAACGGTTTGTTTAATTGGTATAGTGTCTTCGGGAAGGTTGTTGATAGAAAATTTATCCTTTTAAAAAAATATACACTGCAATTTTTTGTTCAAATAGCTACGCGGCCGGCTATGAGCCCAACTGTAATATCCCTCACCAACATCTTTGTGGGCGCGATTCAAGTCTTGTGGGTTTTTACTGTCAATACGTGCTTTTGAAAATTGTAATTTTTTGTCAATCACATTAAAATTTCTTTTGCTACCGTTTGCAATTTAATGAAAGAAAAATATTTAATTTTGACTCAAATGCAGTAAACGTTGAGGAAAGGTTGGTGACAAAATTTTCCGATGATTTATTTGGCCGTATCTTTAACAGCAATTTTGTCTTATCACTTTTTGAAAAATTTACAAGCGGTAAGAAACACCTTCGGCGGTCTTCATACAAATAATTTATTTTATGTATTTTATGGAGAATCGATTGATTCTCAATTACGGTTATTGATTGAACATTTGTTACGAATTGCAAAATAAAGCAGAGATTTTTTAACATCAGTGGAGTTACATTATTAATTTAACTCAAAGATTTTCACAGTCGTAAATTAACGAATTTTCTGAATATTCTGACATTATTACTCTTATTTGTACAATCTTGCCACTCCATCTTTTCATTTACAATTAAAATATGGCTCCAGCATAAAACCAGCTCATGTCCTGTTTTTTCCTATAATTTAATAACTAATCCGAAAGATCAACTCATCATAATTGCACATGGCACGGCAACAATTGACCGCTTGACAAAAGGCGTTGTTTTCCCTTTCATCGGCGAAGCAGGAGCAGGATTGCCGCCCAATCGGTCACTCAGTGGGTGGTGCCGAATGCGGTGTGTAAGGAAAATTCTTCATTTTATTGTCGCTATCGTCGCATTTCAGAAACGTCAGTCACCTGCATTAGTTCGTGGAATTTTCTCGGGTGATTTACAGGTCCTCTGCTTCATGGGAGCTGGTCAATAGAACAGAAATATGTTGGCAGCTACTTTGAACTAGTGAAAAATGTGAATAAAAAGTTAATGGAATGATTTCTGGAAGATTGTTTCCGAGAATAGTTTTTTGGTTAAGCAAGAAAATATGCACGCACAAGTAAAGTGAATAAAGTATATACCTGAATGGTTGAAGAAAGTGGCAGATTTAGGGTTCACACGAAAAATGTTCTTAGTAAGAACGTGCTAAGGCAAGAGGCCTGTCCAGAACATGAACAGTTCGATCAGCTAAATAAGGGAAGAAAATTTTCCTTCAGTCACAGTGCGATCGATAATTGTGCCTCTCCGAGCCAGCCGTTCCGGCATACGTGTGTACGGAAAAGATAGACGTAAATCTCTTCAAGTTGCAGTCAGCAGCAGCAGAGGAGAGGGTTTCGTGTGTTCTTGGGATCTAACTCAGTCCGGCCTGTGTTGGAATGTTGTATCCTGCAGTCAATGGAGGAGTGCAGTGAGTTACTCAGCGTGCAAGGTGGGATGTTGCACAATGATGCATGGAACGACGAGGAGAGATTGTGAGTGAGCGTGGAGGGTGGAAAGCTCATGATAGTGTTACTGTAGGAAAAAAAACGCGCGCGAGAATTCGCGGAGGATTTTTTATACGTTGGCTTTAAAAATGAGTCCTGTGTTTACAAATATTGCAATCCGTCAGACCGATATCCCAGCTTATTGGGAGTTTGTTTACGGTGCCTCATGTGCGTGGGAGTGGTAAATAGAAATGTTCGGTTTTTGAGCGGCAGTTTAGTGCAGAAGGAATGCAGAAGGATTGTTTCGTGAGTTACAAAACATTAGTGTCGTAAGGTGACTATCGAAGGCTCGGTTTTAGAACTGCAAGCGTGTGCGTATGCGTGATTTTAAACTCGTTTGACCAGTAGGAAAAAGCAAATCAACGCCACTAGGAAGGGAAAAAATGTCTGACTTGATGATTACCAATCAGAGCGAACAACTAAGTGACGAACTCAACTTTACCGCATTCATTGATTTGTGTCGGTTCTGCTCGATCAAGAGTGGACCCCGGTTGAATATCTTCGACAAGGAGGCAGAGCAGCGACAAATATTGTACAAAATTCGAACAATTTTGCCGATAGTGGTAAGCAGTATGGTTCACTTTTAAATTAATCATAAAACTATTATTACATGAAAGCATGATTCAGGAATATCTACGAACTAAATGAATTACTCGCTCGATTGTTACTGTTTCGGAGTAATAATAAAACCTGTTCAAGCTTCTAACGTTATATTGTGAGATCTTTCACACGCTGGGAAAGTCGGACAAAACGACATAACAAAAATGCTCTGACAAACTGGAATAACTCATTTTTCTTACGCAGCTGAATAAAGCTTGCGCATATGTGATAAAAATAATTAGGGGGGCTGAACAGTAAACGATGAATCTGTAATGTAGCGTTGATTTGGCTTTTAGCTCTGGTGGTCAGTAGTTTTTCTTTGATTTCTGAATATATACAAATTATTGCAACTATTGTGCGTAACCAGATATGAATAGCGCTTTTCTAATGTTTGTTCAACTACGTATGAACCTATTCTTAATCCTGTTTGGCTTGTATTTCTTTTTACAAAACTTCGCCGTGTTCGCAGAAAAACCGAAGTGCTTTTTGGCCTTTCTATGGTGGTATCAATGGTACGATAATCTCTAAATTTTAAAACTTGGATCTTTTCACAATTCTTCAAGACCTTTGCAAAACAAGCTTCTGACGCAGTAGTTTTGAACAATTTACAACATTTACACGGCTTTGCTAATACTATTTTTACAATATAACTGTTTTGACGAAAATATACCATTTTACGAACTGGTAGAAGGCAATGTAATTGGTCAAGTACACGCAAAAGTAGAATGGTGCAATTTATGATTATTTTCAAAACCTGGATAAGGAATTTGTGTTAGCCATAACACAACTGATGTTCTAGCGCACCAGAATCACAAAATTCTTGAGCAACAATGAACGCTGTTTTGATTACAGATGGTTATTAGAGATGGGCGAACAACGCACGAGCCGTTCATATGTACCGGCCTACGAAAATAGTTCCTGGTTATTTGAGCACTCCAAAACTGACACAATAACGAAGTTTACTGAAACATTACGAATTGTGTGTACGTATATAATATATGTCGGTTTCGATCTGTTAACGTATTCACTGTACAAATCTTGCGTGATCTAGTTTACACAATTGTTGTGCGGAATCAAATAAATGATTGTGCGAAAATTTACACAATCAAACTAGGCTCACTACTTGGGTAAAGCGTACACTTCCTGCTCTCAAATTTCAAAGGTGACTTTTACTTTAGTTTACTTCTATAGCGGCTGGTCGTTAATGACCCACTGCCGAATCCAGAATATGTCTCCACATCACTTGATCTTGGACTAATCTGCTTTAACCGCCCCTAACACCCGCCGATCCTCATCCGCATCACACATTAAACAAAAACGGGGTCTACCAAGAAGTTGCCGACCACCGTTGGGCTGTTTGCTAAATATTATCTTGGCTAGTCGCTCTTCTGACATTCGTGCCCCGTGGCCAGCCCACTGTAGATTGTCGTATTTTTTCAGCTTGATAATATTTGCGTGTTGGTATGCTTGATACACGTTGGGATTCATGGGCCGGCGTCAGCCTCCTTCATCGACCAACAGAAACAGGGCCGGCGTCATACTATTTTCCCAAGTGGGTAGTACAGATTATTCACCGGAGTTATCGCCATTGAGCAAGATCGCGCCAAATGACCTATGGTCGAATATCGACCATTTTTGATTTGAATGAAACTTTGCACACGTATTTGGCTTAGCAAACTGAGCATTTTTCACAGATGGAGAGATTTTTTACACCCATGAGTTACATTCTAAAAGGGCGTATGCCTTTTGGCATAGGTTTTATTCGAAGCATTGTAGCCCAGAAACCGTTGGTTGTATAGAAAAACTGTCTGAGAATGAGCTCTAAGGAATTAAAAATGCACCATTAAAAAATATACACCGTACAAAAAAAATTTTTTTTTTTATAAAAATTCTAATTTAAACATTTTTCAAAATATTTGTATTCTCGTAGTAAACATTATTAAGGCATCGGTTTTCGAGTTATTTTGAATTTAAGCTCGAAAAATTATTAATATTTCGAAAAATACACGTTTTTCTTAACTTTTCCATGGTTCTCCAGCAAAAACCATACGTTCATTGGAATGCTTGATCAAAAATATACAAGTCATTCTTTGACAACAAAACGATTGGATAAATAGCGTATGCGTGATTTTAAACCTTAGGCTACCTACACGCTCCCCCTTGCCGAATGTTTTATAAAAAAATATGTTTGTCGTGCAACACTACCTACTTGTTTACTAATAATAACTGTTTGTAAAGTACGCAACCAATAACTAATGGGTTACCTATAATATCTGTTTTCGTATATAAATACGCACTACTTCAGATGTGTTAGTAACAGTTTGCATTTTGTGAAGATTAATAAAGTGAAAATGGAATACACCAAGCCCAAATGCTGTAAACCCTTTCCTGATCATCGGTGCTCATCAAGCTTACGCAAATTAAACGAAAACGTTATTGCAAAATTAAAAATATTGAACAGTCAAGCTCATTTTAAGACGTCTTTATCAATTTGTGATTCGTGTAGTTATTGGAATGATAGTCAAGCCACCATTCATCCCTTCGTTGTTTACTATTCAGAATCTGGATCACTCAAGAATATCAGCTTCATCATAATATCGGAAGTACTCCATCATGATACTGTTGCGGTTCAGGTGTTCATTGCCAAATTAATGAGTTTTTTGAAAACAACAATAAAGTTGAAAAAAGCGATATTAATGTCTGATGGAGCTGCCTCACAATATAAAAATAGAAAAAACCTTGCAAGTCTTTGCGAGTTCAAAACAAAATATAACGTCGCTGCAGAGTGGCATTTTTTGCGACTTCTCATGTTAAAGGCCGATGCGATGCAATTGGTGGCGTATTAAAACGAATGGCAGGAAATGCAAGTTTAGCTAAAGAACATGAACATTAGACTGGGACACGGTTATACGAAAAAAAGCGATGGTGTTATTTTTTCGCTCCCATGCACTTTTCGTGTTCCTAATGGGTCCCATAACAACTGTGTAACTTTTCAGATCGATCGGTGAAACGCCCGATTTGCGCCCGATTTTTAAAGCTTCCATACGATTTTATATGGGAAAAACCACTTTTCCGAAACTTATTCTCTAGAAATTTCCAGTTGACTCCTAAAAATATATCAATACATGATATACAGAGGAAATTTTCCTGGGAAAAACTCTTCTGAAGATCGCAAGGCGCTACCTTGCTTGTGAAAAAAGATATTCACCTCAGACTGATTGAATATCTGAAGAACGGCTTACCATTGAATTTTACTAGCAATACTGCTGCAGCATGCTGCTGTTGCAAATTCAACTATGTGATGAGAAATGTTATCGCTTACATTTATCTTGGAGGCTTCCCCGCAGATGCTCTGAGCAAAAATGACACTTTGAAAATTAATTCCACGCGGAATTATTTCTCATACTTAAGCAAGTCTGCAATAGCAGCATGCTGTAGCAGTGTTGCTGGAAAATTTCAATTGTGAGCCGTCCGTCAGACATTCATTCAGTTTGGGGTGAATAGCTGTTTCTACAAGCATCGTAGCGCCTTACAGTCTTCAGAAGAGTTTTTCCCAGGAAAATTTCCTACAAATATCATGTGTCGATATATTTTTAGGAGCCAACTGGGAATTTCAAGAGAACAAGTTTTGAAAAAGTGGTTTTTCCCATATAAAATCGTATGAAAACTTTAAAAATCGGGCGCAAATCGGGCGTTTCCCCGATCGATCTGAAAAGTTACACAGTTGTTATGGGACCCATAAGGAACACGAAAAGTGCATGGGAGCTAACATTTATTTTTTGTCCCACCCTAATGAACATCCCATTACAAGCGCAAAAGAATTGTATGATTGGTCTAATCAGAAATCAACAAGGAGTAACAGAATGGAGCAATATTTTCAAAAAGTCTATAATAATAGCTGCCACACAAAAGTATTACTCTTTTGTTCCGATTTCAGAAAATAAGATACAAACGAAGCTGTTTTCAAAAGATGACGAATCATTTACTTATGATGTATCTAAAATATAAGTTGAAATTAGTTCTGTAAAGTATCTATGTCATAAAAAATATGTTCCTAAGATAATGAAACTCGAAAATAAATATTTGATTCTTATATATATTTATATCACTTAGAACATTTAACTCTTTTCTTGAGAACCGTTTGCCCAATCGTTTTGTTGTCAAAGAATGAATTGTATATTTTTGATCAAGCATTCCAATGAACGTATGGTTTTTGCTGGAGGACCATGGAAAAATTAAGAAAAACGTGTATTTTCCTAAATAATTATAATTTTTCGAGCTTAAATTAGAAATAACTCGAAAACCAATGCCTTTATAATGTTTACTACCAAGAGCTTCTTGATTCAAAATTACTCTCTGCATCTTTTAAAATCATCAGAATACAAATATTTTGAAAAATGTTTGAATTAGAATTTTCATGAAAAAAATAATCTACCATAAAAAAATTATTTTTCATTTCTCCATCCTGGACTTTTTTTAAAAGTTGCGTATTAACGTCAAGTTTCTTTAAAAAAAAATTAAAAAAAAACAATTTTTTTTTTAAAATTGAAATTTATAGTTTATTTTTAATTTATTTTGATCAAAAAAAATTTTTTTTTGTACAGTGTATTTTTTATGATGCATTTTTATTCCCCTACCCAACTTCTTCGAATAAAACCTATGCCAAAAGGCATACGCCCTTTTAGAATGTAACTCATGGGTGTAAAAAATCCCTCCACCTGTGAAAAATGTTCAGTTTGCTAAGCCAAATACGTGTGCAAAGTTTCATTCAAGTCAAAAATGGTCGATTAAATTTTCGCGTATTTCCAGGCGATTTGAAATGATTCTGCTCCATTGCGGATGAAAACATGCGTGTAGGCATGTTTTTGAATTCTTTCTTCGTTTTATTTATCGATTTTTGCGACGAAATTGTTGGAGTAGATCTTACGCTTGAGTCTTAACCTGAAACTCTCGATGGGGAGAGCTAGGGGATGCCCCATCTCCTCCAACGATTGCTTCGAGTAGTGGGCCGATGGCAGATCCCGCCAGTACACCGCGTCTTTGCCTTCAATGGTATTTATTGATGAACGATGCAACTTTTGGCAGGCACTTCTTACTATAAATTTCCCCGTTCACGGCCAGTCCGGAGCGTGAGAAGAGCGGCTTTGACATCCCCTGCTCGCTGATTGTCAGCCCCATTCGCATCTTCTTCGGAAACTTGGTGTGTCCAATGAACTTCACCTCGGAGCTCACTTCCTTCGTGAAGGAAGTAAAATACGAAGTGCCCTACCAGTCATTGCCATCCATGTTCGCCAAGTAATTTTCTCAGTTTGGCCTGTGGCACCAACCTCCGGACCAAGCGCTCGCAGCGATGTAACCTTCTGGTAAGGCTTCACTTACAGTAGTGAAAATCTTACTTTTTTGACCAATGAAAAAAATTCACAAGAGCAGCTCTAGAAGTTTTCGAAATGGAAATTTTGTTTGATAGTTTGAGTCGCTCAGAAATGCATGAAATATGTAGCTTCAGAAACTCTCGCTCAACGACATCCATTAAAAATCGGTCGCTCGTACATGTGCGTGACAGTTATAAGTTTCGAAAAAATTACTTTGTTTTTGGTTTTGTCCGATAATTCCGTCTGGGTAAGTACCCACAGGGATATTTTCCGAGTGCGTTCTACTACCCATAATACCCACATCAACCGCTGGCCCTGGTCAGAGAATATTGCGGATAGAATGAGTGTCGTACTTACTTACTTACTTTACGTTGTTGGCTAACGGACCGTTCACCGGTCTATGGCCGAACAAATTAGAGATGTCCAGCTTCTTCTTGTGTCTTGGGCAGCCATTCTCCAGTTTCCTCGTACACCAGCAGATCGTGCATCTTCTTCCACCGCGCACATCCACCGCGTGCGAGGCCTACCACGGAGTCGAAAGCCTTTTCGTGGTTCTCTACTGAAGATAGTTTTGGCGGCTCTCTCGTCAGAAATTCTGGCTACATGTCCAGCCCACTGAAGCCTGCCTTGCTGTATTACCTTCACTATATCAGCATGTTTGTATACCTGGTACAACTCGTGATTCATGCGTCTGCGCCACACCCCATCTTCCAGTTTACCGCCAAGCCCATTTTTATTACTGGTAGCATGGAAGCTTACCTTACCTATCAAACCTGAACCGTGGCGGTTCGTGCTGTATCAAAAAGATTCCCAGGTGTCTTATTATCCTCTAGTTTCTTTCGATCTGGTCGAGTCATCGTTCACGCAGCGCCTCACTATTTCTAGTACCGGTAGGGTTGCTGGAAAGAAGCGATTTCACTGGGTTTTCGCTCGGCTGGGTTCTCCGCGAGAAGCTTTGTTGTCTCGACTCCGTATCACGGTGACTATGTATTAAAAATAGGACGGAAGAACTGCTCTCATCCAACTTGTGCGTTTGCGTCCTCGATGACGATATTTAACGTTTGCCCGGCTCGGAACGGCCGATGACCCTGAATGACAAGAAGCTCCAAAGGGTGTTGAAGCGGAAGACCGAGAAACAGTGGCTACATAACTGCCTGTGCTAACGAGGTGGATTTTTCCGGCGAATCGCGACGTGGCGGTGGTAATGGACGACGAGACCTATCTAACCCTGTATGGCAACGACTGGCAGGGCATTTCGTATTTTACTTTCACCATGAAGGAAGTGAGCTCCGAGGTGAAGTTCATTCCCCACATCAAGTTCCTCAAGAACGTTCTGCTGTGGCTGACAATCAGCGAGTAGAGGATGTCAAAACCGTTATTTTTTCGCTCAGGACTGGCCGTGAACTGGGAAATTTGAAGAAAAAAATGCCTGCCGGCAGTTGCGTCGTTCATCAAGAAATACCATAAGGACGAAGACGCGGTGTCCTAGCCGGATCTAACGTCAATCCACTGCTCGAAGCGATCGTTAGGGGTTATGGAGCGGCTGAATGTCGATGTAGTATCAAAGTTGGCGAATCTGCCCAACGTCCCCCAGCAGCGTCCCATCGAGAATCTCTGAGCAAACCTGAAGCGCAAGATCTACTCCAACAGTTATGTCGCAAAAACTGAGGAGAAATTGATAAATAAAACGAAGAAAGAAAAAGAACTCAAAAACATGCCTACACGCATGTTTTCGTCTGCCATAGCGAATGATCTGGTTAACTGCCGGAAAACCGCCCGCAAGGGCGCAGAATTTTTTTGCAACAAACTAATGTAATTATCTCTTATGGAAAATTTATCAAACTCAGTGTGTTTATCGCCATTCGAAAAAAGTCCTCTTTCAATGCAAACGTTATACCATGTTTTAGACACCCACCGCATGTTTTATCGAGAAGTTCATAAAACTCCTCCTTCACGTCATCGGGTTTGTCATTTTTCGGTGCGTATACGTTGATCAGGCTGTAATTGAAAAGCCTGCTCGTGATTTTAAACACGCATAAGCGGTCACTGATGGACTTCCACCTAATGACACGCTTGATCTATTTTCCTTGTACGACGAAACTAACGCCTCGTTAACCTTTGTCGTAGTCACTGTAGTAGATGTGGTATTTGGAAGTCGTTTTCGCGATTGGATCTACCTTCGGAAGTCTCGTTCATCCGTCTTCCGCCATTGCAAATCCTTCACTTGACTAGTCGCAGTTCCAGCTGGTCGTAAATGTGCTGCGATTTTATCTGGTCGTACCCAAACGGGTTTGAACACCACTTCCTAGTGGTGCTTGGAAGAAAAGCTTTAACCCCACTAAAACAGTCATTATACTCTTCACCAAGCGAAGGAGGCATTCAATCACTCCTCCGCTACTTTATTGCATTGGGCTCCATTAATGAAACCAAATATCTTCGAACTATTCTGGATAAAGAGCTGAACTAGACTACTCAACTAGACTGCTCTATCAAGAAGGAGACTTCAGTTATATGGGTTCACTGTTTGGCAAAAGCAAAAAAGTTTGGCAAAACCACAATGGCCTAAGATAAATTAAACAACTGTTCAGGCAAAACTTAACAAAGTTCAACGGATTGTCTGTACTTCAGTTACGATTGTATTGCGCACAACACCGTGCTCTGCTTACTGCCCTTACATCTCCATGTGAGGAAAGAAATAGCACTTGGTGCTCTATGTCCTGACCCAACGGGTCTTCTGAGCATCCTAAGGGAGCTCAAGTTGTGTGGTCCTCGTGGTTCTATGGTTAGCGATAAAGGTCGGCTAACTCTCCCACACGGTTGTGATGTCAGGTTCGATTCCCGATCAGGTCGGAGATCTTTCCGAGCTGGAAATTTTCTCGACTTAGCACTGGGGCACGGTGTATCGTTGTACTTATCCTACAACATGCAAAATGTGCCAAAAACAATATCGATGACGTATTCTCAGCTCATTTTCTCAGCTAATTTAGTTGATCGAGACCGCTATTAGCCCCTCAGACTAGCGTGTGATATTGTTTCAAGGGAGATCAAGCTAACAACTATAGAAACAACAGTATTTGACCGATTGGATGCGAGGTCCAATATGGATACAGATCGCTCAATGAAGAGTTGAGTTCATCCATCGGACATCATCCGTTTCTAAACAAATTGATCAGAAATTGGATCCCACAGGGGTCAACAAGCCTGGTATAAGGATCTTTCGATATGTGGCCAACCGTCTTTCGAGCAAAGGTACACACAATTTACATCTGTGCGGCGATTAAAGAGCTGAACCTGCGAACCTATTCGGTAGTTACCTCTTAACTCCAAAGCACTATAATTTAAAAAACGGTCACTAGTTACATCAATTGTATTACATCGAATTGGGGCACAGGCTTGCAAGAAACAAGCCAGTAGCGTTTTGAAATTACAAGTACTGAATTTCCAGTCGTTGTCGTTCACCTGCGTTGATACCGATTATTACGATTCGAGATCTGGATCGTTCGTGAAGGGCTGTCATTCGCCGCCCAAAAAATACTTAATTTATCTCGGCAAATTTCCCAACAGCTGATCGAGCTCGGCGAAGTTTCTACAAATATTAACAACATATTTCGACGAACATTCAGCAAATACATCGATCTACCGTAAACCAGCAGGTATTGACAGGAGCTTACCCCTCTCAGTTAGTGAACGACTAAGGCGGAGTTGGGGCCGATTCTTACTCAGGTTACTCGGATTTTAGTAAATATTGTTACGTGTTTCTCACGTAAAGTATTCCCAGAAATTCGTTGATAATATTAAAATCAAAATAAATTTAGCTGCATTTGCTTCTGGTCAAAAATAATATTTTTTTTCTGGATACCTTGATTTATTCTCTTCAAAACTCACCTACTAGTATTTTTCGGACGTCCTATGGCTAAAAATTGCAAAGAAAATTGATTAGGAAATGTAAAAGTATTTTCATAAAAATGTCATAACTTGAGGATGGCTCATATTACCCCATGATGATAACCCGATCAACCACTCTTTATGCACCTTTATGAAACGACAACAACTGAAATCAATCGATATAGGTTCAAAACTAATCGATAGCGATCGTTCTCGTTTCATGAAGAAACTTAAAGAGTGGTTGGTCGGGAAGTGTTTCTCATGTACAATTTTCCGAGGAACATGATGACACTATTAAATTTGAAATAAAATGACTGCATTTGCCGAAAGATACAAATTTAGTTTTTAGACACAAAAATAATTTATCTGGAAACATTACTGGTCAAAAATAATTTTTTTTTCTGGATTCCTTGATTTATTTCTTCTAAAAATCACCTACCAGTATTTTTCAGATGTCTTACATCTATTAAATGTAGAAAAGAGAACGAAGAGGTTTAGACCAAAAACTGCGTATTCAAATTTCTTATGAATGCTCACGTTGGGGAAAGGGGGATTCAAAGGGGGATTTATGTAAGATTGAAAAATTTAAAAAAACTAAAAAATTTTTTTTTCAAAGCTTCGAAAAAAGTCTTTACATTATTTATGGATGACGCCTTGATATTTTGAGCGACTAAATTATTGAATGCGGTTAGAGAACAGATCGATCTACAATACGCAACCCAGTTTGTATCAATTGTACATGTAGTTGCTGAGTAATAAGAGTTTGAAGATCATTTTTCGAGGTAAAATCTTATTTCTCTCCGCCGGGAATGGGTTAATATGTGTGGAACGATTACAAAACTGTTTTTTTTTATTACAACCATCTTTTTAAACTTCAAACATGGCGCGGCAGAAAGTATTCGAGTTACTGACAATTGGTTACAACTCGAGCAAATATTCACGTGAAAAAAAGGCAATAACCTTTCACTCATTACTAATACAGAGAATGTTCGAATAAAAAACAGGCAAAATTGTCAGTCATTCGAACGCGAAACATTGGTATAAAATACTAAAGCAGATTTCTAGTGGCTAATAGCTTGAAGTATTTGTCATTTCGTAAAAGTCGGTATTGTCTGATGTAGACTTCGAAAATCAAATCATAAGCTCTACCAAAAATAGTAGCAGTATAAACAAAAGAAAAGCAATTAAATTTTGCAGTCTTTGATGGAAAGGAACTGAAATTCGAAGTATGTTATCATTATAATGTTTTATCATTCAATTTTGCTACAAGAAGCGTACTGGCGAGATACGCATAAAAAGGTATCGAAACCATTTCTGTGTTAGGGTACAATATGAAATAGCGAATAATTGCCGTTTAATTGGGGTATGTCATATCTGAACATTGCCTGTCTAGGCTGTGCTTGAGTTGAGACATGCTTCGAGATTATTGTATCGACGAAAGGAGTTCTCCTGGTCGTACGCATGCACAGACCGAAAATGCACCGAAGCAGGTATGTGCAAACAAATATAACACAGCCACTGTCTGAGGAAAATAGCCGATGCAACCTAACGCACTGGGGGTGTTTTGCAATCGAGCAGGGGTGAGAAACCGATCCAAAATGCATTCGTCTGCAGGATTTGAGTTGATTAATGTTAGGTGTTTAAATGCAACAAACGATGTGCTATTGTAAAATCTGAAACAAAGAACGGTTTAGTTTATTACCCATATCTGAAAAATTATTTTCAATTGTGGATCTCATGAAATAATGTTCTGAGCAAAATCATAATTTAAAAGTTTACTGAATTTCTGAATCAACTGATTTCACGATAGCAAAAAATTACTGAATTAATGAGCTTTTTCTTTTCTTTTACCTACGGTAATAAATCGCTTGACAGATCAACAAAGAAGATTTCCTGCCAAAGAAAATTTGCGAGCGTTGCGTTAATAATATCGAGCAATTCTTCGAATGGCGAGCGAATTGCGTACAAACCGATGCCGTTCTGCGGAACTACGCCGATTCGATGAGAGTGGTGACGGCAACCATTAATTTCCAGGTGAGTGGTGGTAAGATCACCCTTTGTTTGCTTTCTCTAGTTGGTCGATGTTGAAAGACTAATTCACATCTATATCTCAACAGGACGGAACCGTAAATATCGATAAAATGACACCGGCACAAAAGAATGCCTACCTCGAGGCGCACATGGCAGTTCAACAGCAGATGATGCAAGCTGCTCAGCACCTGCATCAACAGCAACAGCAGCAACAACAACAACAACAACAACAACAGCAGCAACAGCAGCAGCAGCAACAACAACAGCAGCAACAACAGCCACAGCAGCAGCTATTGACTATTCCGAGTCACCATCTTCCAATACGCTCGGCGAAAAAGTCAAAGCTAAACAACCACGAAAGTCAGCATGTGCAATTTCAACAGCAACAGCAAATCCAGCAGCACATTGTTCAGGTACCACAGCATCAGCAGCAACACCACAGCCAACAACAGCCGAACAATTCGGTTTCCGTCACCACGACTACTGTTCCGATTAGCATAACGCACTATGCGAACACCATCAAGGTACCGCAGATAAACACTAGCTTAATATCTACCTCCACCAATACCAGCGCCACGGGCGGAGACAGCAGTACCTTCACTGTACCGGATGACGTCGGTATGGGTTTTGAAGGTGGAGTACGCGTTCTTCAAAGTTTGGGGAATTGGTACATCGACAACCGCATGAATTCTTGATTATATCTAACCGTTTCTTTTACCCTTTCTTCGTTTTCCACACGTCGGGCAGGTCTCCGGAGATACCTCCGAATATTCCTCGACCGAACTTAATTCCCTTTACAGAACCCTACGCGGAAGGTGGATCGATGCATCCTGGCACGCGGTTGAAGGCACTCCAGCAAGTTCAACAGTCTTCGGCCAAAAAGAGTAACACAAAACCCAAACATAGTAGTAGCAATAATAACACGGGTCCACCGAAGCCGGTCTTCGAGTGTACTATCTGTGGGAAGGGTCTAGCTAGGAAAGATAAACTTACAATCCACATGCGAATACATACCGGAGAAAAACCGTATATCTGCGAGGTTTGTGATAGAGCGTTTGCAAGGCGAGATAAGCTGGTGATTCACATGAACAAGTTCAAACATGTCACTGCAACGAATATCGCACCGTTGGGCAAGCGCCAAAACCGTACGCCAACACTAGGTTTGAAATGTGACCAAGATTTCAACCGCTTTCCAGCCTCTGTTGTCAAAAAAAATTAATATTTTGATTCTTATTTGCAGTGAAAAAGGAAGAACCAAAGAGCGAAGACAATAAACCGATTCTGATTGACCATCATGCCTTAGCGACGCAAACTTTAACCACGGTAGTTAATAGCATTTCGGCTCAACAGCAACAGCAGCAGCATGGTCAGTCATCGACACAGCTGTCCCAGGTGCCTTCTTCCGGACCAGGACAGCACGAACAGCAGCAGCAATCGAGCGGGCCTGCCATTGCAGGGATGAGTATAGCGCAGCAGCAGCAACATCACCATCAACTTTCGTGGACCTGTGAACTGTGTGGTAGGATGTTCCCGAGTCGGGAGGAGTGGACATTGCATGCTAAGAGCCACCTGGAAGTAAGTTGAGTTTCCTTACTTTTGTTGACATTCCGATCTGTCATTCAATCTGTCATTTGGAATGTCGTTCAATGATTTTGAGTCACTTAAATTAAGCGTATTTTCTATGATTTCAGTATTGACAGCAACCTAGTGCCGTTGCAGTAGGAACAGGAAGTAGCGCTGACAGTAACACTAGCAACAGCAATAGAGAAAAGAATCTTCAAGCATCGCAATCGGTTGCTCTAAATCAGGTGCGTATGGTTAACGAAACAAGGGTTTTCAACAATTAAGCGAATCACCGGTGGGTACAATTTTGACACGGCAGCTTCCAGGCATTCTAGTCGTATGCCCTGTCCAGCTTCGACCACTAAGGAGAAACGGGGTTTGCCGTAGAGTTTGTCAATATCGTTGACTTCGTACCACTCTATCGCCGTTTTCGCGTAATGGCATGATGGCGAATCCGACCAAAACAGAGTGTCATCTGCGTGAGACCAGAGAAAGGCCAGTGAGCGCTTTTGGTGTCATTTTTCTGTATACATTTGGCCGTTGATGGTGCCGGTCGTTATATACGGATTGCTTAATTCGCCACACACATGGATCACTTGTCACACCAAGTACTTTTTGGTAAATTTATTGACCTTTTTTTCCAGAACTAATCCGGAACATCCAGGCGGGACTAGCCGACGGAAAACTCCAGGCCGAAGATTTTCCTGCCGTCCGCTTTAATGTACGTCTCGTCGTCCATTACGATGAATTACAGTTTCACCTTGCAGGCGTCTTTCTTACCTTGAAGACTTGAAGTCCGGCTCATTTCGTTGACCTTATTGGCCACGTCCCGAATCAGAAAGGTCGGATTGTGCTTGAAGTAAACTCTCACCTTCCTTGCCTTCACGTGGTTGGTCGTCTTCGCTTTTCTTCCGCTGCAGGGTCGTCTGGGTCTCCTTGAAAGATTTTACCACACCGGACATGATCGATTCCTATTTGCTTCATGATCCATCTGTGGGACTGGACTGGCTGATTTAAGACTGCGCTCATATTTTTTTGACAAGACACTTGCTTAGCAGCTATCTCGATAACCACTTGACAGATTACGACAGAATTTTGCACATGCAAAAATTGCACGCTAAACTAGTATTCCCCAAAACTTCATATAAATATATATTTAGCCATGCAATAAAAAGTTACACGCAAAAGAAAATGCTTGCATCGAGTACAATCTTTATCATATGCTGCTCTAAATTTGACGAATAAATGCTTAAGGTCCGATGTAAACCAACCTTCGACGAAGCCAGCTAGAGGCGACAGTCGACGGAAATAAACTTAAGACAGCACTTGGCAGGTACCCTGTTAATTTTAGCATGCTATTTATGACATACTTTTCCGGAAAGAGGCAACCATCTAAGTATTTTTGCATGACCACCCCGAACAACCTGGAGGCTCCTTTTATGGCCAGGTTCGGGATTCCGTCTAGTCCCGGCGTCTTGTTTACCTTCAATGAGTTTGCGATATCAGCGAGTTCCTCATTTGTAACCTTTACCGCCTTCTCAACCTCTGCGCGGCTGCCATCACTCACAGTTTGTGGAAATAGTTCCTCAATGATCCGCGCTAACATCACTGGTGTTGGGTCATCCGGTGCCGACCCTTCTCTAGTCATAATCATTACGATCCTGTAGGAGTTACCCCACGGATTCGTGTTGGCATAGTCTGTCAAAGGTGGCTGATTTGCTTGCTGTAATTGCGCTCTTGAGCGTAGCTTTCGTAAACTCGAAAGCGGTTTGACGCTGCTCTCTTTGCATGTCGGTTCGCGCTCGCTACAATCTCCCCCTCGCACGAAGGCACGCTCTGCGAGCGATGGTCTGCTATCGTATCAGTCCAACAATATACCTGCTGCCTCAAGAATCCTAGCCATCCTGTTGTCGCACACCTGCGATAGTATAGCAATTAGTTTATCAGCACTCGGGTAGGACTCCCCGTCTTCGTGTTCTCTTCTAATTGCTTCCCCAAATACATCAGCATCAAAGTGCGATGTCTTCCAGCCGCGGATGATTGAGTATTGGCTCTACCTATCGCTAGCCGCTTCGCGTTGTGGTCTATATTATAGCGCACCGACTTGTGGTCGCTATTAGTGTGACCGTCGTCTGCAGTTAGTGATCAGTCCCGGGCTGCAGAACACAGCTGTAGGTGCACTTATCGCTTATCGGACTTATCTCACTAGATCCAAGTTGAGCTTCGCCAAAGCTTCCAACAGGATCCGGTCCCTCGGATTCGTACAGCGACCTCTCCACTCAACAGCCCAAGCGTTAAAGGTGCCTGCGACAACCGACAGCGTTCGGCCCGTTAATTCCATTGACACTTGGTCGAGCATTTGGGTGAACCTTTTGATACTGCAACTGCAGCTGAATACTTCATCCACTTCGGCAACTACGTACCCTTCGTTCGAGGTAGACATGATTTTCTGCACCTGTCCTCCACCGCCTTAATAGACTTGTCCGATATCAGGTTACCTTTTTCGGATGGGATGCGATACGGGTCCGATACGACGGCAATGTCAGACTGCGACTCACATGCTGCTGTGCCGCATGTTGCTGAGGCTTAGTAACCGGCTTGCTTGCAGGGCACTTGGAGCCCCCGTGGTGTGTTTATCGTCCCGTTGGTCGATATCTACAAAACACTTGCGGGCCTCCTTGCAACCTCTCGTTACGTGGCCTGCACCACCGCATCTTTTGCCAAGCTAAGACTGATGGGGCCCTAAAAACACTTGAAGCAGACATTAGGCTGCTAGACGGTACCCAGGGGGCATACCGACTAGCCAACCTTCAGTCTGGTCATCTTCAAGGCTTGGTTCCCTACTCTAGAGGAAGGTTTATTTTGGCTTGCTGTGCCCTTACGGAGGCGGATGGTCACGGTGGTAATCACGTGTCTTTGTGAACTATAGCAAGGATAACAACAACAACAACAACAACAACAACAACAACAACAACAACAACAACAACAACAACAACAACAACAACAACCACAACAACCACAACAACAACAACAACAACCATAACCACAACAACAACAACAAGAACAACAACAAGAACAACAACAACAACAACAACAACAACAACAACAACAACAACAACAACAACAACAACAACCACAACAACAACAACAACAACAACAACAACAACAACAACAACAACAACAACAACAACAACAATAACAACAATAACAACAACAACAATAACAACAACAATAACGGAAGGCAATAGCCCAAAATTACATTTTTAGTTCATAGAAGTATCTGTTTAAAGCTTCAGCCAGATCAGCTTTTTCTTCCGGAAGATTCGGATTTCCTACCTACTTCCAAGTTTTACTGGTAGCTCCACGCAACACCAGTACCCACTCTTGAAGAGTTTTGTTCGTCCTGCGTCCAGGAGCTTCTTCAAAAAAAAAAAATAACAAAATCAGGAAACTAATCGTGTCTCTCTTTGTGTTCAACCAAATCGTTCAGTCGGGTGAGACCAGCTGTACATATAGTGCCAATACCGTGTACCAAAGTCTCTCCCACATCTTATTCCACAAGCTGAGGCCGTTGCAGGAACCTTTTTGTTGGTGAATACGAATGTGGTTTTCGAGGGGGGCGGTTCACTACGTATCAAATGTTCACCTTGTGAAAAATCCTCCGTAAATTTCGAGAATTCAACCTACAATTTGTTTATAGAATTCAAGACAGCGAACGACTCAGTTAAGAGAAATGAGTTATGGCGTATTACGCTAGAACATCGTTTTGCAACAAAGCTCATAAGAGATTCGTGTCACCGTTGAAGGTTCCATATCATGCGTCAGGGTAGCCGGTGAGCTATCGAAAGCTGCCGTGACGTTAGATGCAGGCTGACGTGCTGTCAAACTTATTGTTCAACATTGCATTGGAAGTGGCTACACAAAGAGCTGGCGTGCAGAGAACTGTCACCATCATTCCGAAGTCTCGCATGCTTCTTGGTTTTGCGGACATCTTTGGTATTAACGGTAGAGCGGTGGAAGCAGGCTTTGGATCTCTCAAGAGGGAAGATGTGAGAATAAGGCTGTCATAAACTCTACCAAAACGAAGTACGTGGTGACTGGTAGAGAGCGTGGTAGTCCGTCGGATGTTGGTGCTGCGGTAACGATAGATGGAGAATCATTTAAAGTAGTCGGCGAATTTATTTACCTGGGTACATTGCTGACATGCGACAATGAGGTTAGCCGTCAGATGAAGAGGCTGCAAACAGGGCCTACGGATTGCGTTACCAGCGGAGGTCCCGCAGCCTGCAAAACTAGCACTCTATAAAACACTGATTTTATCGGTGGCTCGCAATGGTTATGAAGCTTGGACACTGAAAGTGGCTGATCGGTGGACTTTTGAGCGTAGAATAAGGCGGGTCAGTCAGTCAGTCAAACGGATAAAACAAGGGAGAAGTGACCAGCACAAATTACAGTCAGGTTTTTTTTAAGTGGGGGATACATACCTCGTAAAAAAACCGCCGTAATTCGCGTAAAGCGAACCACCAAGAAAGGCTTTAGAAAAAATCCAAGGCGCTCTATGACCAGTATTCAAAATTGTCCGCTTTGACGATTATTTCGGGTCTTTCGGAGGGCGGAGGGTCTTTTTTGACTAAGCCTCTTACTCAATAACTCTCCCAGCTGGTCTCGAGGTACGATGCTGTCCTTACAAGCCAGTCGTCATAGGTTCGAGTCTCAACTCGGGAGAGACTGTTAGTGTCAGTAGGATCGTAGCACTAATCCCGCAATTGTCCTGTACACTCAACAGTTGGCTGCGAAGTCTGTGTACAATAAACAGAAGGTCGAGTTCCGATACGGCGTGTAGCACCAAGGCTTTACTTTGCTTTACTCTTACTCAATTAACACTTACACGTTTTTGATATTCACCCCGTGTAATTTGGACATCCGCAAAAAAAATTTGAATAAGCGCGGTATTGCGTAAAAAAGCCGCGTTAATAAAAAATCCGCGTAAAAAAACCTGACTGTATATTCAACATGACTCCCGATAGAGATCGTCGACTTTAGTGTAGACCTCGCACTCGATGAATGCTGTGCTGTCACCGAGGATGCCCGCTTAATAGGGCAAGAACGAGTGATACGGCGACGTATTTTGGATTCGGAATTGAATCGATAATTGGTGTCAGCCGCAAAAAGAAAAGAAAAGAGGATCAAAATCATTACGGTTGAGCTGTCTAAAGATCGAATATATTGTAATCAAAGGCAATATCTAAATAATATTATGTGTTGTTGATATATTAGTAATATAGTATTATTATTAGCACAGACTAACAGAGGTAACACTGGAACTCAACTCCATCGCCACAAGAAACGAGTATGTCAAATTGACAACCAATTGGATTATTTAGCTACTCACGGATTTCTGATTTTTATTTTTTTTTATTCTCGCTTATTTTCCGTCGGTCTAGTTCCGCCACTGTTGTGGCCAATCACCGACGCCCAGGGAGGCGACTCCACACCCAGAACCCTCACTCACGACCCGTTTATTAACGGACCGGCGCCAACGGCTTCACTTCCTCATGCGATGGAAGGCGTGATCCCCGAGATTTTTCGCCTCAGAAAATCTCCCGGTGTCGGCTAGGATTGAATCTAGACCAGCTGGGTTGGTTGTGAGTGGATCACGCCACCTCACAACCATCGACACCTATGTCGGCGGTGGGATTCGAACCCAGGCGTCGAGCGTGGATGGCGGAGACGTTACCAACCACACTAGGCCCCCGCTCGTCTGATTTTTATATATCAGCAATCTGAGCAAAACGTGATTTTTCAACCTTGATATCATTGTCATTCGATTTTAAAATGAATAATGAAAATCGCTCCAAATCGCTAGAATGACAGATAGTATATGAGCGAACTAGAGCGATTTCGAGCAGTTTTAATTCGTGATTTAAAAATTGAAGGACAACGATAGAAAATTTTTGAAAATCACGTTTTGCTTATAAAATGCAGCTCTTTCAGATGACATAAAAAACTTATATAGCTATACAAACCAATTGATAGTCGTATCGCGAGAACACCGTTTGGAGGCTGTCATGCAATCTTACACATTTTTTGTGGTTTCCAGTTTGACACATGCTCGTACGCTAGTGATGCTGTTGAAATACAGGATGCAGGGCGAACACGGCAGCAGATGGTGTTAGATTTTTTTCTATATAAATTACTGTTATCATCCGAACGTTGATTTTATTAAAAGTTTGTTCAAAGTGTTATGTGTGTTTGTCTGTGGTATAAGGTTAGTGGTGTGCATATCCTGAAGATAAGAGATACGTTGCTTTTTTCATGCTGGTTTCATTTGAATTTTTTAGGCAGAAATCGATTTCAGCTTGGATTTGTTTTCACCAGCAAGTTTTGTGCCATATAAAGGGCATTTCTCGTTTTCTTATTTAAAAACTTATCTTCACATTAATGCAAAAGATTATTTGTCTGTGTCGAAACAAATTGAGAAAAATCATTTTTTGTACAGCAGACACATACTGACAATATTGCGTAACAAAACAATAATCCCACTTTTATTGTTACGCTACTATGTAATTATGAACCTTTTTATTGCAAGGCGGTACAATAAAGTTAATGTAAATAGATGTAAGTGGATGAAGCCATCACTGTTTAACGTGACCTAAACTATAATAAAACTATGGCACAGTCGCAACAATCATAAACTAAATGTTATGAGTAGCCAAAGCCGACCTAGTCAATGGTTCGAATCTAATTTCATCCAATTGAAGATTATAATAAAATATTCTTAAAGGTGTAGGTTGAAATTATACAGCCGAATCCTTTCATAGCGGCATCTCAAGGGATCGTCGTTATAGAGAAATGTCGTAATAAAATAAAGATACCCGTAATAGTGCGAAATTGACTGCATTCCGCCGTGAAGTGAGTCCCTTAACAAGTTTTATAACCCATTTTTGCGTTGAGAAAAGTTTTATGTACTACTTTCACTGTTGTTTACAGTTCAAACACAACGTACCTCATACCAGATGCATTCTCTTTACAGACGTTCTACACCAGCAGCTCCGGCGAAGCCCAACCGATTGCCCATAACATCATAGTGCAGCAACCGCAGAATAGTGCAAACTATTGCTTCCTGTGTCGGCAGGATTGTGGCAGCCAGGCGGAGTTCGCGGCACACATACGAGGTCATTTTGTCGATGGAAAAATTTCCGCTACTACTGTCGATTCGGCAACACTTTTCACCAGGCACATTGATGTCAACGGCAGTGGATAGAAGGCTTTGTTTCAGTCATTTAAAAATTAAGTATTTGGAAAATGACCTGTCTTTATAAAAAAATATTGACAATGTCAGCAAGCGGTTCCTAGTATGAGTGTTACATGCTACAATGATACTTTGTAAATTTGGTTTGTTGGTCCTTCCATTACGTGAAGCATTTTGAGGTTATAAAACTAGAGTAGCAAGATATTCGCTTTGGCGACCGTATTTTCTATTCTTGCCGCAATTGTGAGTTTTGGTGCACTTTTGAAACCGTTTTGCCATGTACAGTTCTGAATAATTAGTTAAATACAATTTCTATTGGGCTTGCCAAGTTGCCGCCGTTGGAATTAAAACTACATATCGATTTGTACAGTGATCTCTCGGGTATTAGTTTCGTTAGGTAATTTATTTTGTAGAATTATTCGAGAAAAACATATTATTGAATTGATCTTAAAAAGATCAAACAATTTGTCACCATAGGATGCCATTAGACTATAGTGTAACTAAATCAAAACACTAGAATGATTTGAATAAAATCGTATACTTCTAAACGGAATAGTGATTAGTTGCTTTGTTCATCAAACATCATTTATCATTCTTCTCCAACAGCAGATGATTTCAACAGAATTGACCGGAAAGCAGATGATCTGATATGATTCAAAAGAAATGTTTCGATAACTGAGTGAAACGAACTTTTGGAATAAATTAAATTATTCTGCGTTGTCTTTAGTAAAACAATCGCGGCTAGTTAATTGCATGATTCTTTCGCTGGCCATAAACCAATTATTCATGTCCGTAGCTCTTTGCAGTGTTTACCACCTTAACGCTAGCGGTCGCCATCTAATTCACATTTCTATCAGTGCGTACCAACCCACACTCTGTCGAGTGCAACCCGGGGGCATCGTGTAAACCTTTTGCGCTTAAAGCAGTTTTCGACTATTGCGCGGGCAACGTTCCGTTACGCTGGCTAATCGTCTTCAGAGTTTTGTAATCTTTCGGCAGCATGTGCCTGATCGATCTCGTTTCACTTTCTCGTAGGTTTATACATATGTTATATTTTGTACCCTCTACGCTGACCCGCGCCGTCACTGGGTTGGGAAAAGTTTGGCATAGAAAGCATTGCTGTAATGTGCTAGTGAGTAATTACTTGTGAGGTCTGCCAATTTACATTTCTAAGGGAAATGTAAATTTTGGCCTTTCAATGTGATTCTGTAGCGGGAAGATAAATAACCTATTTGTAAACATAAATTAGCTAACGTTCATTGTTTGCGTGGAGTTTATTGGTTTCATTATATAGACCAAACATTTTACCAAAAACGGCTTTTACAATCGAGTTAAGGTAAGATTTATTTTATTGGTCAGTATTATAATCAGATAAATTTCTTCTTAAAAAAATCAATGAACTGAACCTAACTCATCGAAAACAAAACTAGTCGTAGCTCATCGTTAGAGTAAAGCTTAGTAGCGAACTAAAAAGTAGAAGGAAGTGACCTTGGAGATTCAGCCGAAGTCGACTGGGTCGATCAGCCCCGATTTCCAAGCGAAGTTGGAAAAATAACAGAACCACCGGTAATGATGGCCTACCAAGTGAGCTGTACAAGCATGGTGGAGAAACACTTGCTAGTGCACAGTACTGGGTTATCTTGAATATTAATGAGCCGGAGAAATTATTGGAAGAGTGAATGGAGGGAGTCATCGATCCTATTAGTGGAAACCAGACACATGCAAAAGTTTGTTGCTGCGAAACCTTATGTGCGAAATTAGAGCAATTTTGATAGATTTTAAAATAATAATAATAGTGTGTCTTAGCTAGGACGCGACTTTTTTTTTTTTTTTTCTTCACATAACATTTATTTGACACGGCACAAATACAATTTAATGTTTAACGGCGCCAATTATATCTGATGACTTAAAAACTAAAGCAAATTTTTTATCCTCGCTGCCGACTACGAGCTGAAATTAAGTCTAACTTAAAACTAGCATGGGATTTCCAATCAGTGTTTTGTTGTTCAATGGTCGTCTGATAATCGTCGAATGGCATGTATGGATTCGTTCTGCTGAGCCACGATGTCGTGAGTTGGGACAGAGGCTCGTAGTCCTTGGGTCCTGGTTCTGTTGTGCGGGGTCTGGTTGCTGGTTTTGTGCTTAAGGTTCAAACGTGTTCTTGTCGTTTTGTTGGGTGTAGACGGAGGGGAACGGGACTAGACTGGGGCGTGGATGGATTTCAGGAAAACGTATATAAGGGACATGTAGGATAGGTCACGGCTCGCCAAGACATCACGAACAGGAACAGCCGGCTGTCTACCCTCGGCCTGCAGGGAAGCTATTAATTTAGACCTGGCGTCACGGTGTACAGGGCATGACCAAACCACATGCTCTATGTCGTGATAACCTTCACCACAGGCACAGATACCACTTTCCCCGAGCCCAACACGACGGAGGAGCGCGTCAAATCTATAGTGATTGGACATAAGCCGGGACATCACGCAAATGAAATCCCGACCTACATCCAACCCCTTGAACCACGGGTTCGTCGATACTTTGGGGATTATGGAATGTAACCACCTTCCCAATTCCCCTCTGGTCCAAGCATTTTGCCAACTGATGATCGTATTCTGACGTACAAGTGCGAAAAATTCATTAAAGGCAATTGGTCTTTCATAAATATCACCGTTTGTTGCGCCCACCTTAGCCAAAGAGTCCGCTTTCTCATTACCCGGTATCGAGCAGTGAGAAGGGACCCACGCTAAGGTAATCTGAGTAGATTTTTCGGATAAAGCACTCAGATGTTCCCGTATTTTCCCCAGGAAATACGGAGAGTGCTTAACATCTTTCATCGATCGGAGAGCCTCAATGGAACTGAGACTGTCCGTAAAGATGAAATAATGGTCCGTGGGCATTTTTTCGATAATCTCTAGGGTGTACTGAATTGCAGCTAATTCTGCGACGTAAACAGAAGCAGGATTATCGAGCTTATAGGAGACGGCTAAATGATTATTGAAGATACCGAAGCCAGTGGACCCATCCAGAAGTGATCCGTCAGTGTAGAACATATTGTCGCAGTTGATGTTTCGATATTTATTGGAAAAAATTTTAGGGATCTGCTGCACGCGTAAATGATCCGGGATTCCACGAGTTTCTTCTATCATGGATGTATCGAAAAACACAGTAGAATCAGAAGTATTTGATAAGTCGACACGATTTGGAATATTCGAAGAAGGGTTAATATTTTGGGACATGTGATTGAAATACAATGTCATAAAACGGGTTTGAGAATTAAGTTCGATTAACCTTTCAAAATTTTCAATCACGGGACGGTTCAAGACCTCACATTTGATTAGAATACGAGAAGACAGGCTCCAGAAGCGGTTTTTCAATGGTAGTACTCCAGCTAAAACCTCCAAACTCATCGTATGGGTCGACTGCATGCAACCTAAGGCGATACGCAAACAACGATATTGTATTCGCTCCAGTTTGATCAAATGTGTGTTTGCTGCGGAGCGGAAGCAGAAACACCCGTATTCAATAACAGACAATATCGTTGTTTGGTAAAGCCTTATAAGGTCTCCTGGATGGGCTCCCCACCATTGTCCGGTTATTGTACGAAGAAAATTCACTCTTTGTTGACATTTTTTCATCAGATACCTCACGTGACAACCCCAGGTGCCTTTAGAGTCGAACCAGACACCAAGATATTTGTGTACCAAAACCTGAGAAATCGTTTTACCCATTAATTGTGTTTGAAGCTGAGCAGGTTCATGCTTCCTAGAAAAAACTACTATCTCAGTCTTCTCCGGAGAGAATTCGATACCTAGCTGTAAAGCCCAAGCAGACAAATTGTCCAAGGTATCTTGCAATGGTCCTTGCAAATCGGCAGCTTTGGCTCCTGTAACAGAGATTACACTGTCGTCTGCAAGTTGTCTTATCGTGCATGAATTTGCCAGACATTCGTCGATGTCATTTACATAAAAGTTGTAAAGAAGGGGGCTTAAACATGAGCCCTGGGGAAGACCCATGTAGCTAATGCGAAAAGTTGCCAAATCGCCATGCGTAAAATGCATGTGCTTTTCGGACAACAAGTTGTGCAAAAAATTGTTCAAAATTGGAGAAAATCCTTGTCGGTGAAGTTTACCCGAAAGAATGTCAATAGAAACGGAATCAAAAGCCCCCTTAATGTCCAAGAACGCAGACGCCATTTGTTCTTTACGAGCATACGCCAGCTGAATATCTGTTGAAAGCAACGCAAGACAATCATTCGTCCCTTTGGCACGGCGGAAGCCAAATTGAGTTTCTGATAGTAGACCATTTGATTCGACCCAGTGGTCTAAACGACGGAGTATCATTTTTTCCATCAGTTTCCGGATACAGGATAGCATTGCAATCGGCCTATAAGAGTTGTGATTAGAAGCTGGTTTCCCTGGTTTTTGGATGGCGATCACCTTCACTTGCCTCCAATCCTGCGGTACAATGTTTTGCTCCAGGAACTTATTGAACAAGTTCAACAAGCGCCTCTTGGCATTGCCGGGTAGATTCTTCAACAAGTTGAATTTGATTCTATCTAATCCAGGCGCGTTATTGTTACAGGACAGGAGGGCAACTGAAAGTTCTGCCATCGTAAAAGGTGATTCTATCGCGTCGTGGCCCGGAGACGCATCGCGAACAATATTTTGCTAAGGAACAGAGTCCGGACATACTTTCCTGGCAAAATCAAATATCCACCTACTTGAAGACTCCTCGCTTTCGTTGACCGTTACGCGATTCCGCATTCTTCGGGCTGTGTTCCAAAGAGTGCTCATCGATGTCTCCCTCGACGTCTCGTTCACGAACCGACGCCAATATCCACGTTTCTTTGCTTTAGCCAAGCTTTTAAGCTTGGTATCAAGCTCCGAATACCGTAAATAGTCGCCAGGTATACCTCCCGTCTGGTAGGCCTTAAACGCGTCGGATCTTTGCGTGTAGACATCGGAGCACTCTTGGTCCCACCACGGAGTGGGAGGCCGTTCTTTGATCGTTACGCCGGGATATTTCTTCGTTTGGGCTTGCAACGCGGCGTCGAGAATCAAGCCCGCGAGGAGGTTGTATTCTTCAAGTGGTGAATGATGTTGAATCGACTCGACCGCTTTTGAAATCATTTCCTCGTATAACTTCCAATCGACATTTCGTGTGAGGTCATACGGAATGTCAATTGGTCGCATGCGAGTTGACCCGTTAGTAATTGAAATAAGAATAGGCAGATGGTCGCTACCGTGAGGATCGAGGATTACCTTCCATGTGCAATCCAACCGTAGCGACGTCGAACATAAGGATAGATCCAAAGCGCTTGGGCGCGCTGGAGGTTTCGGGATACGTGTCATTTCACCGTTGTTTAAAATAGTCATGTCGAAGTCATCGCAAAGGTTATAGATTAAAGAGGAGCGGTTATCATTGTATGGGGAACCCCAAGCCACGCCATGAGAGTTGAAGTCTCCCAAAATCAAACGTGGCGAGGGAAGAAGTTCTATTAAATCAAAGAGCAGCCGTTGCCCAACCTGTGCTCTGGGGGGAATATATATTGAGGCAATACAAAGCTCTTTACCTTGTATTGTCATTTGACATGCGACAACTTCGATGCCTGGAATCGAGGGGAGGTTAATACGATAGAAAGAATAGCACTTTTTAATCCCTAAAAGTACTCCTCCATATGGGGTGTCTCGATCAAGGCGAATAATATTAAAATCATGGAAGTTGAGATCAATATTTGAAGTAAGCCAAGTTTCACAAAGGGAAAATGCATCGCATTTGTTTTTATTTATCAAAACTTTAAACGAATCAATTTTTGGTAAAATACTTCTACAATTCCACTGTAAGACAGAGATAGAATCCTTCATATACGCAGTTGAATTAGGCATCGAAGGATACAATCGCTGCAAGGAGAGGCCATTGGGCAGTCAACTGCTTCAAAAATGATCTAACTGTTGGGAGGAATGCTGTAAGAAAAATTTTAATTGGATCGGGTACATTGAAAGTTTCAAAAATCCAGTCCACAATGTCAGAAAATTTCACTAATCCAGAGTTTGTTTCATCAACTGGGAGTGTAAAAGGAGCAACTGGGGTTTTAGATGTTCCTGGCAGTGCTGGGAACTCCTTCTGGGACTTTAAATTTGCCAGCCCAGGAGGAGTTTGCTTCGGTTTTTCCGCAGCACTGTTTGGTTTGTTTGTAACCTTCATTTCACTTTGAGAAATCTTAGGACCTTTTCTGGGAAGTTTAGGAGAGGAAACACTTTTCCTCTTTCTAGACTCCCCAGGATTGGCGTAAGATGCTCCCGCTGGTGAATCGTCAGAATCGGTTTCCTCAGAGGGCAACAGATCGAAGGGGTTCGAAGTAACGGGAGAAGTGGTAACGGTCTTCTTCAGCATGTCAGCGTAGGAACGCTTTGAACGCTCTTTGAGAGACCGTTTTATTTTATCCCTGCGCTGCATGTACACCGCACATGTCGAGAGCTCATGCAGATTTTCTCCGCAGTGAATACACTTTTCAGCGTTAACACTGCAAGAATCTTCCGCATGAGACTCCCCACACTTGCCACAACGTGCCTTATTGCAGCAGTAGGCGGCTGTATGGCCTAACTGCTTGCAATTCAGGCAGTTCATGACGCGGGGCACGTAGAGCCTCACAGGGAGACGAACCCGGTGGATCGAGACGTGGCTTGGTAGTGCAGACCCGGCGAACGTAACTCGAAACGAGTCTGACGGAGTGTATACTGTTTTGCCACCGATGATCGATGCTGACCGCAATTGCTTGCAGTCGAGCACCTTTACTTCGGGACACGTTTTGTTCTTAAAGCACCCTTTGGCACTTTGCAGTATACACTCGACGGACAGACTCGAATCGGTTATGACACCGTCGATCTCCACGTCTCGTGCGGGTATGTAAACGCGATACTCGCGTGTGAAGAGCTCACAGCAAGCTATATCGTTGGCCTCTTTCAGGTTACCGACCACGACACGGAGCTTGTTAGGCCGGACCTTGGAAATTTCGGTCACGCCCCTGTACTCCTTCGTCAGGTCTTTAGAAATCTGCAAGAGGTTCAACTTTTTCGATTTCGGTCCTGCCTTTGGCCGAAAATAAACAGTATAGCTGCCCTGGGCTCCGTCTGGGTAAAGCCTGGGGCGAGGGGGGACTGAAGAATGAACAGGGGAGGGGGTAACAGAAGGGTCAGGGTCAGAGGGGTTCGGGGATGGTGGCGCGGGAGGCGAGGGATCTACATCCATCGCGCTATGTTCAGCGCACTAGCGCTGACAAGAACACGTACCTTTTTATTTCTCCCTTCCAGTAAGGTTGGTTGTCCGATCGTTCGAAGTAGCAGCCGTTACAGCCAGCAGCACCAATACAGCAGCACCAAACAGCCACCAGCAGCGAGCCAGGTGTGAGATCACTCCACACAGCGATACGACTCGCTGACACTGATGGCTTCTTCTTTTTCCTCGTTTGTGTCTCGTCCACTGCTGTAGCACAATCCAGCCAGCAGCCAAATCGGCTTACGCACCAGCTGGCAGTCACGATGCGAAACAGTTGCACAAAGGAACGACCTTGAACCCGGATTTATTTCACTCGACCAGGCAAACAATGCCAACACTTGTTCACACGTCTTTTGTTTTATACTCTATCGGACCGATCACCAAACACGTCCAGTACTGATGCGTGTTCGGCACAGAACGTGAGGACGCGACTTTTGTCAAACATTTATCATTATTTTTATGATGCATTGGTCGAAAATGAACCGGTTGAAAGTATTGGTGAAAGTTTTCATAAAACTGTTAAACGCTCAATTACGACATGATCAAATGTAATATAATTCTATTTTGATTTATTTGAGAGAATTTAATATGAATACGTGCTGTAATATCATTTGACCGTGCTAACTGTAAGTATAGATACTTATAATTTTCTATAGATTGAGTTGACACTCCTCTGAAAGTTTTAGGCTACAAAAAAAAAATTATCTGAAACCTGTTGTCTCAGATAGTCACTTCAAGCATGCCATTTTAATTTTTTTTCATACAAAATATTTATTGGATAGGCTTAATCGAATTGAATACTGTACGGGGCCAATAATTTATTCGTTCCGATTATCTAAGGTATCTTATAAACAACGGATAAATTATTTATTTCCTCGCTACCGACTACGCGCTACAACTGAATCTTAAATTGAAACTGCCATTGTATCATTGGTCCGAATTTGCAGTAAGTCATGATGCTTTAAAAAGACCATAAATCACGTAAGTTATGTTCCGCTTAACCAAGATGTCAGGAACTGTTCATCAGTTTTAGAAACCAGTTAGTAAATCATCCGCATGCTGTAATATTTTGTTAACCTGTCGTTAACCCTCTAGTGCCCAAATTAATTTCTAATCGGACTTCGATAAAATCATTATAAACCATTATAAACACTTTTTAAGTATTTATTAAAGCTTTTCGGAACTTCGACTGAAGCCTGCCAAATGGCGGCATTTATTTTTGATTGCTTTAGCTTCACTTTGAATTGCCGATAGCTAAAGATATCTGATTTTGTTTGATTATATAAAATAATCACCTTGAGGAGGTAAGGAACGGCCCAATCAGTGGCGAATATTTCAACAAGTCAAAAAAAAAAACGGACAACAAACCCTTGAATTTTGCTGAACATCGAAAATTTCCATGACGGAAACGAAAACTCTGGTTATCTAGCTGTTTTACGAATATATAAAATACCGTTCATCACAGAAAAATCTTTGACCAATTATCAATCAAACTAGATGAACCTAAATTGTAGCCATCAGGCGCCACATGGGTGCTGAAAAAATCCCCTGCCAAACAGATAAAACAATATCGACCGCTAGCCTGTGGGGTTAATCGCGGTCTCGATCAACTGTATTAGTTGAGAGATTTCGATATCGATATTATTTTTAACACATTTTGCATGTGTAGGATAAGTGCAAAGATACACCGTGCCCCAGTGCTGAATCGAGAGAATTTCCAGCTCGAAAAGATCCTTGACCTGATCGGGAATCGACCCCTTTATCACAACCGTGTGGGAGAGCTAACCGCTTGAAGACCGCAAGCGTATTCCATGTCTCATGACCGTAGAAGACTACCGATTTAACCAATGTCCTGTAGAATTCCCAGTGCACTGCTCTATATAGCCAGTGTTTCTCCACCGTATTTCGACAGCTCGCTTGGAAGTTGGTACATTCCAGTTGCTTAATTGTTTTTCAGTCGGCCTAATCTCCTCCTCCAGCTGCAGGAAATCTGGAGCTGGAATCCTGTTGTCTTCTACTCGTACACCAAGATCAATTAGGAGATTGGCATCCAAGCTTCTGTGCCTATCGGCTTGCGGTACCTAGCCTGGGGGTTGTTCAGCTACTCGGAGAACTTCCCAGTGTTGTTACCTTGGTACAGCTCTTCCATCGCAACGCGATTTCGATACTCTTGTTGGTGTTTCTTCCTTTGGAGAGTTGAATTTTGGTTATTCCGTGCTCGTTGCTATTCTTCCACGTTCTCGTACGGTGTTGTAGGTATTATCTCTATACTCGTGCAGCGTCATTCTCCTCGGTTTACTGTTTGCATTCCAGTCATTTCTATGGTCCAGAGCTATGGTTTCTAATAGCGCTACCGCAGTGCTACCTTTGACGGATCAAATGTTTTTCCAGACATCATCAAGAGTCACTGCGCCAAGCTGCTGTTCCGTGGGTAACGCTGCCTCCAGCTGATGCGCGTTTTTCTTTGCAAGTCCGGCGTCCCGCAGTTGCTCGATATGTCTTAATGAGGGGTGATGGGGAAAAGTCCTCGTATATAACCTAGAGTTAACAGATTTACAAACAAATGCGTAAAAACTCCATATCTTTTTACACAATTTTAGATCAATTACTGTTACAGAATTACATAACACATTTACAATCAAATACATGAACAGTTTTGTCGGGTGAATAAAATTGCGGTCCTATCCATTGGGTTGCTGTCTGAGAACTACGTAGTTAGGCGGAGGTCTCGGTTATATTGCAGTGTGTACCTGCAAAGGAAAGACCAAAAAGCAAATGTTTTCACGAGATAAAGCAATAGACAGAAACTTACCTATTCTCGAGAACAGACTTCAACTGGCGTCGTTTAAGTTTTTTTTGAACACCGGTCCTGACATAGTGTAATCAAACAGCTTGTGGACTTTCTTGAATTGCCAACATATCGAAATTATCGGTTCATTTCCGTATTCCGTTCTCCGGAACTCCAATCTCAGTAGGTCTCTCCGGCATAAGGGATTTGATGACACATAAATATTTAATTGGTTCAGTAAAATAGGTGCGTCAACGACACCTAGTAACAATTTTGCCGTTAATATTGCTCTGATTGAATCACGCCTGCTGCAAGGTGTTTCCATTCGAAGAAGTCTTCACCAGATGTCGTAGTGCGGTATGCTGGCTGCGTTGTTCCACGAAAGCAGTCTGAGACGAATCTCGTGAATTTCTCCTGGACAATTTCGAACCGAGCAAACCAAAGATCCGTATAAGGACTTCATACTCCACATGCAGTCTCGAGGGATGATCGTTCAAGTGAATAGTACAGTGATCACATGACGAATCTTAGATTGCGATTTGCTTTTCAAATTACGTTTGAATAATGATCGCGAAAAATGAGACTTGCGTCTAGGATGACCCCCAGATCCTTCACTGAAGCTACACGCTCAAGTTAAGTGCCACAGCAGTTTTATGGGTAAACGATATAATACAACATTTTTAGGAACTGATAGTCAAGCGGTTAAGCGTTAGGCGTTCCTTGCAGTCTTCAATGTTCGGTATGAATCAATATATTTTCAAGTCGTCAGCATACACTAATCTAACTCCATATGGAAGCAAGCGGGGTGTGTCGTTGAAAAATATCGAGAATAATAGTGGACCATGGTCGCTACTTTGGGGAACGCCAGAGCTGTTTGTAAAATAATCGGATTTCGCCGCAGCTAGCTTTACGCAAAGGCGACGATTAACCAGGTATGACTCTAGCCCACCTGTGAGACATGATGGGGCTCCTAAACGGTCCAGTTTTGCAATCAGTATTCGATAATCAACACGGTCGAAGACGGTGTGTTTTTAGTTTTTTTTTTTTTATTGTTTTGAGACGGTGTGTTGATTTGATCACCATTTTCAATGTTCTTAAGGCAATATGACGTAAACTGAACAAAATTCTTGGTAATAGAACGCCCTGGAAAGAATTCGTGTTAATCCGGCGAAATGTATTACCAGAAGTTGCCAAAGTCCAGAATATCACGCGGGACATCCGTCATAGCATTATCGATCAGCTGAGTGAAAACCGATTCCAGGACAAAAACATCGGCAAAATGTTTCGCGAATAAATTGCACATTCCTTCGGTTTCTTCGTCATTAAGAAAAACTGTACCTGTATCTGTGGCTAGCGATATTGAATATGTATACGTTTTGTATTGGGAGATCTCGAAGAGGTTGGACCATAGTAGTGGTGGAATAACTCGCTGAGAATACTGACGAACAACTCAACAGAAAGACGAAAATAACAGATGGAACTCTTTTCCATGAATTATATATTTACTGGAAGGGGGGGGGGGGAATCCTGACTATCTCTTTATCACGTGGTCTGCTCTATCTTATTCGGTATACATGCATTTTTGGTTTTACGTCTAATCACATGCTAATTATTACATACACTTTTCTGGCTGTATTCTGCTACCAACACTCTGCTTTGGATGAATTTCGGCAGTCTATGCCGTCACACTGGTGTTCCCGCATTTCTCCGCCTCCCAGGTTGTAACCATTGAGGAATTCAGCGAACCTTCGCCGTACCACTAGTCGTTCACTCATCTCGTCAAATAACTTCTTTGACAGGTGTAATGTCTACGCTTGCTATTGATGCTAAAGATGGCGTGTCTTGTAGGAGAATGGCTAAGAGGGCTGGCACGTGGTGAATGGACTGGCCCTGCGATGATGCGGTAATCCAGATTCTTGGTCCTGATTACTTACCTTACCAAATAGTCCCAGGCCGTGGTGTATCCTTTGCTGTACGTAAGAGTCGTCTCCATTCCACTCGGTCTATGGCTGCAGTTCGCCAGCTCTGCAGTCTGCGTAGGGTCTGCAAGTCGTCTTCCACCTGATCGGTCAACCTTGCCCGCTGTGCACCTCTCCGTCTCGTCCCTGGCGGATTGGTTTTAAGAATCATTTTTACCGGGCTGTCGTCCGACATCCTTATAACATGCCCAACCCACCGCAACCTGCCTATCTTAGCGGTGTGGACGATAGATGGCTCCCCAAGCAGCTCCTGCAGTTCGTGGTTCATTCGCCATCTCCACACTCCGTTTTCTATCTGCAGTCCACCGAAGATGGTACGCAACACCTTCCGCTCGAAGACCGCAAGGGCGCGTTGGTTCTCCAAAAGCATACTCCATTTCTCATGCCCGTAGAGGACTACCGATCTGATCAGCGTCTTGTAAATGGTTAACTTGGTGCGGCGACGAATTCTACTCGATCGGAGCGTCCTCCGGAGACCAAAGTATGCACGATTTCCTGCCATAATGCGCCGTTGAATTTCTCTGCTGGTATCGTTGTCGGCAGTTACCAGTGAGCCCAGATACGCGAACTCGTCGACCACCTCGATTTCATCACCACCAACTTGAACTCGAGGTGGGAGGTTAGCACTGTCTTATCGTGAACTACTTCCTTTCATGTACTTCGTCGTCGATGCATTGATGACCAGTCCAATCCGTTTAGCTTCAGTCTTTAGTCCGATTCACGTATCCGCCATCTTCACAAAAGGTCCGAGCCACAATGTCGATATCATCGGCGAAACCAAACAGTTGAACCGACTTTTGGAATATCGTGCCACTCGTGTTAATCCTCGCTCTTCTAATGACACCTTCCAGGGCAATGCTAAACAGTAGGCACGAGAGACCATCACCTTGCCTCAGACCTCTTCGGGTTTCGAAGGGGCTCGAGAGTGCCCCCGAAACTCGAACTACACACATTACTCGATCCATCGTCGCTTTGACCAACCGCGTCAGTTTGTCCGGAAATCCGTAGTCGTGCATAATTTGCCATAGCTTGTCCCGATCGATTGTGTTGTACGCCGATTTAAAATCGATGAACAATGATGTGACGTTGTATTTGCGGCATAATTGCATAACCTGCCGAACCGCGAATATCTTATCCTTGGTGGCGCGGGCACCCATGAATCCCGCCTGGTAGTGCCCCACGAAGAAATATTTTGGAATATGTTCCTGAGTTATAGAGAAAAGTGGCTTTTCACCCTCCCAGCTGGTCTCGAGGTACGATGTTGGCCTAACAAGCCAGTTGTCGTAGGTTCGAGTCTCAGCTCGGGAGAGACTGTTAGTGTTAGTAGGATCGTAGCGCTGGCCCCGCAATTGTCCTGTACACTCAACAGTTGGCTGCGAAGTCTGTGTATAACAAACAGAAGGTCGAGTTCCGAATCGGAATGTAGCACCAAAGCTTTGCTTTGCTTTTGGCTTTTTACCTACGCACACCAGTAAACGTGTGAAGTCGTGTAAAGTGTCGACTTGCTGTCAGTTGTTGTTTATTCTCCGCGCACGATGAAGTACCGCGAAGATGTAGTAAAGTTGTTCGCGAGAGGTGAGCGATTCTGGGGCGATTAAATTCTCACGGAGTGAAGCTAATTATAATTTATATCGCCACCCGTCAGTACCGAGAGACGTGTTCGGATAAGGACCGTGCGAGATTTGGGCGGCCACAATCGGTGAGGACGTCAGCAGCCATGAAGGTGGTGAAGGAGCAAGTTCGTTGAAAAATAAACCGCTTGATCTGAAAGACCGCTTCTGAGTTCTATGTGTCGATCGGAGCTGCCCACATTGTCATGACGAAGCACTTGTGATACAAACGCCGTACAAGTAAAGCAAGATTCACGGGGTAATGGAGGCTATAATGAGAAAGAGGCTGGATAGAGTTGAACTGTATTACGCTTTGAGAAGGTTTGAGAAACTCTTTGGTTTGCAACATCCGCATAATGTCCAAAAGCACCACGTGGTTTGGTGGGCCGTATCCCGGCGTGGGGAGCTTTCACTGGTGTTTATCTAGTAAAACGTGGAAATCAACTCCGCATACTATAAGACCGAAGTTCTGGAACAGGTTGCGGCACCGGCACTTCGGGACCTCTAAGGGAAGGATCATTACATCCTTCAACAGGATGGTACACCGGTCTACTCAGCGAATATCGTTCAAGCATGGTTTCAGGAGAATTTTGCTGATTTTCTCGATAAGACTTCCTAGCCTCCAAGCTCCCCGGACCTCAGTTCCCTGGACTTTTATGTATAGCCGTACATTCTGGTCAAGCAGAGCGAACATAAAATGAGCACTATGGATCTTGAGGAAGCTCATTTCCAAGATCTGCGACGAGATGCCGATGAACCAGCGTATCCTAAGTAACAATCCTAATGCGATTAGTTTTATTTAAATTATATGGTAGTTTTATCAAAACATTACTGAATATATCAAGTTTTATCACAAGGTTTTTAAGAACTTGTGGTTTTTATTTATCAGCAGTTTCCAAGAGTAATTAACGAACACTTGAAGAGTCCTCAATAAAACTTCTTAATTCTTAATATCCCTTTTAAAATACCTATGAGAAACTTCCATAAAACTTCATGAGAGTTTACGAAAGATTTATGGTACTTATCTTTAAGATGAATCTATCTTGAAAATGTGCCCAAATTTTTTTTAAACCCATTTTGTCTCACACGGGTAGAAATAAAATCTCGAAAACGGGCAAAATGACTCATGATTCCATGCTTTGGATGTATTTTCATGGTATGAATATACACCATGAGTAAAGACTCATGGAATCATGAGCCAATTGTTCGTAACGCACCCCGTGCGTTACTGTTTTTCTGACATCATGAGCAATTTGGATTGAAACCATGATTTATGGGTCGTGAAAATTTAGCATTTGACTCATGAAATCGGGCGTTCAATTTATGAAATCTCCCTTTGACCCTTTGACCATGATTGTGATTTATGAAATCATGAGTTGCGAGTTATGAAATAAAGCATTTGACTCATGGAATCGGGTGTTTGATTTATGAATTTTTGCTTTGGCTTATTCTAACCCATGAAATTTATAAGCTGAACTCGTGAAATCATGAATTGCGAGTCAGGACATATAGCATTTGACTCATGGCATCGGGTGTTCGATTTATGAGTTCTTGCTTTGGCTACTGGAACCATGATTTTGATTTATGAAATCATGAGTTGCGAGTCAGGACAAATAGCATTTGACTCATTAAATCGGGTGTTCGATTTATAAAACCCTGCTTTGATTTAGGAAACCATGAATTGAATTCATGATTGATTGCGCTAGTTTCATGAGATCATGATTTGTGCGATCCGATTCACGAAAGGCACGAGAGTCACAAATAAAATAAGATTTTTTTCTTACAATTGTCCCCCGAATGTTTTGAAAATAAAATGGAAATAGTTTTTGTACGCGAGTAACCATTACTTTTTATAGAAAAACTTGTGTGAGTTTTCTTACAAAAGACACTAGCGCTATGATTATAAAACAAATTTTTCTTTTTTTTTGTCTCTGTGATAATTGAACTTAAATTCATTTATTCTTCTCTGAAGGGTCACAGACGAAATTATTCCACTTGTGAAACGAAATTATTTTTTTTTCTTTAGGTAGTCACGGTGATAATTTAAAGTACAAATGGTATGTTGTCTTAGAATAGTCACTAAGTCATTAAGAGGTACATTTAAATTTTTTCTGATAACTTCATGGTGACCTTCATAAGAATAGTTTCCCTTGCTAGTCGCTGTGACTTCTGTGAGAGAATATTTGTCAAAAGTTTTGTTCAATAGAATTTGTGACCTTTTGAAAAAAAAAATATATATATATGTTATTAACATTGTCGCAGTGATTTTGGTAATCATCTCTTCTATTTTAAATAAATATCAGAAAAAGTGAACATCGGGCTTCAATCAACAAATGTTACTTTTTAGTCACCGTGACTTTTGTAAAGAATATGTCAAATGTTGTTATGAATATGTGATCTCTTCAAAAGTTTCGCGGAATTTTAGTAACTAAGTAACTTCGAAAAGATTAGTTCAATTTAATAAGATCACATATTTCTTAAAACTAACGTTTGATTAGTCTCAAAAGAGTCCCCGTATTAATTGATGTTTATTGAAGAATAAAGAAATGATTTATAACCGTTATTAAGAGGAATGCATCTTTTTTACGAAAGTCACCAAGAATTGGTGACGAGCACCTAATGTTTGTTGGCTCACTTAAATGGGGGCAATGCTTGACGAAAATAGTACATATATTATAAAATTAAACCATAATATGATTTAGAAGTTTTCCTTGAATATTCTCATATATTTTGTAACAAAATTAAAACAAGAGTTATCCATTAACAGACAAACGCTGAAAAAAATCAATAAATTTAATTTTTCGTGTTTCTAAAATATTAATAATTTTACAAATACTATCTAAAACCTAATTTTTGGGAAGGCGCGCGAAAATTTTTGGGGTTGGGCGACATACTTTCTCCATGAAAATGGGATTGCATTTGAAAATATTAAATATTTTATTGGTGAAATAAAAAAAAATAGCAATGTTCGGGTGTTGGTCACGAACAATATATTTTTTTTTAGAACTTTGTCGCGAAAAATATTCATGAATGTGTTGATAAAAATACGACTCGCGGTGACAATTTAAAACAAAATTAGAAACGTTTCTGGTTTCTCCTATAAATATCACCCAGTTGAAAATATGTAAATGTAGGAAATTTCTAACAAACCACTTTGGGACAATTGCCAAAAGTTTGTATAAGGCTCTAAGCCCCGCCTTTTCGACGCTTTTCAGCATTCCTGACCATTTACAGAACATATTCCTGATATGAATCTTCTCTTAAAGGTCACCAACATGTCATTTGTGTGGACTGGGTGTACATTTAATTTATGAAACTTCGTTCTGGTTCATTAAATCTTAATGTCATGATTTATCGATCACGAAACTGAAAATATAACCCATGTGATCTAGCGTTCCATGAATGAAATTTGACATTATATTTGGATTCGTGTTTTGGTTTATGAAGTTTTGGAGTTATGAAGTTTTGAATTGGATTCGTCACTCTGATAAGTTGGAATTTGAATCATGATTATGAATTATTGAAGTTATAATTATTCAACTTAAAACCATTGATAAAAATCGTAAAAGATCAGATTTTGTTCACGGTCTTAGATGCCAAACCGTTACGGGTTTGAGCATTTGCGTTTGTAGTAACAAGTTCGACAGTCAGTATTATTTATGATTTGCACAGCAAAACAAAGTAATTAATTTCTTTGGCAGCTCTTCTGCAGCAGCATTATGCAAAAACCTGCCAAAGACGTTCGATACTCTAATCAATTTATAATAACATTTCAACCATTTTGATCGTTTTTCCTAACGGATTCTATTTTTTCTGAAAAAAGTACTGTAAATCTTTATCGATGACATTAGAGAACACAAAATGTTTCTCATCTCATTTTTTTTAAATGTCAATTTTGACTTTGCATAGATGTTCTTATGGGCTTAAGATGTCATTTTGTGCTATTATTATTTTTTGTTTTTGTTTTTGGTCACAAATAATTTGTGAAAAGGTTTTTTTGTAAAAATGGTATAAGGCGTAACCAGCTAAGGTCCCGCAGTCTGCAAATCCGTACTAAACTTGCACTCTATAAAACACTGATTCTTCCGGTGGCTCTCTACGGCCATGAATCATGGACGCTGAAAGAGGCTGATCGGCGAGCTCTTGGTGTTTTTGAGCGTAGGATTTTGCGTTCAATCCTTGGTGGCAAACTAGAAAATGGTGTTTGGCGCAGACGCATGAACCATGAAGTGTATCAGGCATACAAATCGGCGGATATAGTCAAGCGGATAAAATACGGCAGGCTTCAGTGGGCTGGGCATGTAGCGAGAATGCCGGATGAGCGTCAAGCGAAGGCAATATTTAGCAGGAATCCCGTTAGAGGCCGTAGACTTCGGGGTAGACCCCGCACTCGTTGGATGTGTGCTGTCGACGAGGATGCACGCGGGGCGATTGGAGAATAGCAGCCCAAGATCGAGGGACATGGCGACATATTCTGGATTCGGCACTGGATCGATAATCGGTCTGTCGCCTTAAAAGTAAGTAAAAGTAAAAGTAAGGTGGCATTCATAAATTACGTAAATTACGTCATAAATTACGTAAATTATAGGGGGAGGCAGGATATCCTTTGGCATTTCGATTTGTTATATAATAAAATAATAAAATATCACTTCAGATTTTTTCCGGCATTAAAAGATTTCGTGTTCGGTTGTGTTTTGGTTTTGCAACTTGAAAAACAATTACAAACGTACAAGCAGTGAAACGCCCCCATCTGTTTGGCTCATTGATGGTTAAAAAATATTTTTAGAGCCAGAACGGTTTGTTTAATCGGTGTGACTTCTTCAGAAAAGTTGCAGATAACAGTTTTATCTTACCGATAAAAGTATACACAAAAAAAATATTTATTTTGCAACACAAAACAAGGAAAACAACTTGTTTTAAAGTTTTTTTTTAACTACAAATGGTTTATGGTTGTATGCTCCAGTGTTGCTAAACTCGCTCTAAACAAGCATGCGATACTCCAAGTAGTGTTCTCACCGCTACCGAAACCACACACACAATGAAGTACCTCCACCATTCGAACTGTCTCTCGTTCTTTCACGTTTCATTCATTTCACACCACCGAGTGTTGACGCTTGCGAGTTTTCTTCGCTCCCGAAATCATGGACACACACTTCTGTTTACGGTCTTATTCGCGTACACTCCCCTACTCGCGAGCACGACCAGCCAAAAATAATTGTTTCAAGACGCATCGGAATGGCGTGGCGCGATGCAGCGGATCGATTATAGTTAGGTAAACTGTGTAAATGTAGTAAAAGCTGTTCCTATCAGATGCTTAAATGTTTATAAGTTGTCGTCAAAATGTCGCCTCAAATTCTCTCAGAAAGCAATATGTTGAACATCATGGACATCCTGAATAGTAATGTTTGACGTTGATGGTTGCTCTAAACTGGGCTCCTTCGCATCATTGTGGAAAACATCAACAGGGTCTACTTATAAAAAAGGTTGGTCACTCAGCTATTTGTTCCTTGGTGCACATTTAAATTTCGAACTCGTGCTGAGACATGAAGATCATATCGAATTTACAATCGTCTATGTCAAAGCGCACCAACATTTTGAATAAGGTGTAATGTATGAACGAGAGAATTTTAACTCTTCAATTGACTATTTAGTTCATCCTTAAAAGGACGATTAGTTTTTTAATTCAATTTAGGATATGATGCTGATCCCATCTCTGTGCTATTCCTGACATTGAAAACTGTTCTCGGGCTTAAAATTTGACGGCAGTCAGATTTTGATTGCCGAAACCCCCGTTTGTGTGTTGCCAAAATACGGCAGTTTTTCACTAGAGGAATTGCCGCTACCGCACAAAAGCAGCTTTTTACTAGAAGAGGTAATACCGTTACACTTACCGCTGACGCTGCTACTACTACCGCTACCGGTACCCGCTATCGCTGCTGCCCGCTGCTACATAGTTAGCACCATCCTTCACTAGTAAACTGATTGCTTTTTTACAGTTCATGCGAAACGAATACAACCACCACCTAACTGATTGGAGAGCGGGGGTGATAGATACAACCGAAAGATCATTTAAATCGATTGAGTTAGTGACGCGGCTAGCAGAATTACGTACCGCACCACCATTACCACCCCACCGGTGTTGATTTCCTAGTCTCGGCCACACAGGAGCAGCAGGGCTGTGATCGTTACGGCTCTGCGACAGCATCAAACAATCCACTTTATCACTCAGTGATCCAACAGTACCACACAGCTGTTTAAATTGAACAGCATTCGATGGCACAGCCGGCACATTATTTAGTTTTTCGGCTAAATAGGCACGAATTCTTCTACCGCCTGATTTATCTTTACAGGCGGGACAAATAAACATTGCCTTCTCTTGTGAAAACAACTCCTTGTGGGCACGACCGTTAATTTAACAACATTGCTAGTCGATGTGACGAAAGGCATCGCAGAAACCGCGGGGCACTGGTTTCAAATCATTAACAGGCAGATGACACTCACCGCACAGCTTCTTATCCATCAATTCTAGCAAAACAACAACAACGAGTTTACATTTCAAGCGAAGGAACTGGGGTTGATCGAAAATACAAACTTTACGGCTAGCTATTTTTATACGAGCACTACGTCAATAACCATTTTATATTATAGACCTGGTATCAGTAGTTGTTTACTTTTTTGTATCCTTTTCGATCTCCAATCCGAATTTTTTTTCCGATCGTAGGTTCTCTGCCACAGTTGTTTCAGTTGCAACCGCACTTGATAATAATGTGTTGAGCAAATTTATGCAACCGGACACTCGTCATATGTTTTATCAACACGTTCACTCGCGAAAATCTTGTTTTGCACATGAAATACGCTAGTCCACCTTTGGTATTAATCACGGTTTCTAAACTTGCAATCACTGAATATACCGGCACACAGTTTGACAGATATGTGTTACGTTTATAGCAGTCATGAGTCGTATTTATAAAAACGCTCTGAGTAGCTCATGATATTCAGAGTCCAACCTATGGTATCATGAGTCATAACTCATGATTCTATGAGTCCATGCGACAGCGATGTGTTACGCTTATAATAGCCATGAGTCACATTCTTGAAAACGCTTTTCATAGCTCATAATATTCGGGGTTGACATCATGATATCATGAGTCATAGGTCATGATTCTGTCGGAAAACAACATTCATGATTTCATGGCCTAAAAGGTCATGAAAACGGGAAAATATTTTTACCCGTGCATGAAAGAGAAAACATTCGTGAAAGAAAAGAATTTAAAATAAACAAACATTTCTCAGCTCATTCAAGCAACTAACTCCTTAAGTCAAGTAAAGTCAAGTCAACCTACATCATATTAAATCAAAACATTTAAGCGTGTATACTTTTGTTGAGAATAAGCATTAAAAAAAGATATTCATGCCCCTGTTTCATGCATTATGTTGCATTTCTTCATTTTGCTCATTCATGTTTTAAGGCCCTAGCCTATAACCGATTTGAGAAATTAAAAACATGTAAAAGCAACAAGAAGTTTAAGCAATTAACCATGGGCTTGGATGCAGCATTCATTCCTATGATTCCGGTGTCACTAACATTTGCTCGTAAACGTTGTTGAAATCCTTCACTACATTATTATTGCTTGTGAGCTTTTGTAGCTTGCGTTTCTTTGGAGGTGGCACTGGATTGTCTTTCACTTCAGTATCAGGCCATATTTCCATCCGTTCGAGCTCATAATCAGCTCGATGCTGGGGAGCTAGGTGCTGCATCAAATGAATATCTCTCAATATGATTAAATGTTCCGCAATCGTGTTTGGCCGTAAGCGTGCTCTGTGGTTCTGAGAAGAAGCGTAAGATGTCAGCAAAAGATTTGTGAGTGGTACTCGATTTAAAGCTGAGTTTCAGAGAACACATTTCATGCATTGTATCTAAAGGCTCTTCCCAGCTAGGCTTTATTCTCAGATCCATTACATTTATTGTCTTAAAGCATTATTCTGCGGTAATCTGGTCTCCTTATTATTAAAATGACTTTAATAGTTTAAAAATAGTTTATTTGACACGGCACGAAGATCAAAATGACTTACTTACTTACTTTAATAGCCGTACGTCCTGCGACATGGCTTGCGTAACATAGTTTCGCCTGCTCGCCTTCAATCCCGTGTGTACCCCAGATTCTTGCCAGATCATGCTCCTGGTTCAGGTCTATCCACCCTGCTTTTTGTGTTTCTCTTCGTCTCGGACCAACCGGATTCGAGTTGAGAACCAATTCTGCAGGGTAGTTGTCCGTTGTTCTCGCAATGTGCCTTGCTCAACGTATCCGTCCAGATTTGGCCACTTTCTGGATGCTGGGTTCACCGTAGAGTTCCGCGAGCTCGTGGTTCATTCGCCGTCTCAACACTCCGTTGTTCTGCACACCGCCAAAGATGGTTCTTAGCATCCATCGTTCGAAAACTCCAAACCCTCGCAGGTCCTTCCCAAGCATTGTCCACGTCTCATACCCGTAGAGAACAAACGATCTAATAAGCGTTTTGTACAAGCTGCCCGTTGCGGGGACTTAGACGTTTCGACCGTTATTTTTTATGGAGCCCATCACATCACAACATATCTGGGCGGTCGCTGTCGCGTTCAGCACCACCCGCTAGCATGTACTTCGATTTAGACGTACTCATCTTCAATCCGATCTTCGCTGCTTCACATTTTAGTCTGGTGTACTGGTGTACCGTCTCAAATGTTCTGCCGACAGTGTCCACTTCATCCGCAAAGCAGATTAATTGACCGGATCAAACGAAAATCGTGCCCCGCGTGTTTATTCCCGCTCGTCTCACAACACCTTCTAGCGCAATATTGAACAGCAGGCAGGAAAGACCATCACCTTGTCGAAGTCCCTTGTGGGATCCGAATGGGTCGGATAGACCACCCGAAATCCTCACACAACACTGCACATTCTCCATCGTAGCCTTTATCAGTCTGGTAAGCTTCCCGGGGAAGCCGTTTTCGTCGAGAACCCTCCATAGCTCATCACGATTAATCGTGTCATAAGCGGCTTCAGAGTCGATGAAGAGGTTATGCGTAGGGACATTGTATTCGAGGCATTTTCGAAGGATCTGTCGCATAATGAAGATCTGGACCATTGTGGACCAACCCTTCATGAAGCCTGGTAACTTTCCACAAATCTGTTGGTTAGTGGTAAGAGTCGCTGGAAGATTATTTGGTATATTTGTATTTGTATTTGTATTTTGGTCGATTCATCTGACAATTTTGATATTATCTACATGAAAATCTTAAATCTAAAACTATTGCAACATCCCAGACCTTGAGATTATTTTGCCGAAAGCACGTGAGGAAACATTTCCGAAATCGAATAAATCTTCGACCAACGAGAAGGTACGGATGCATGACGTCAATGGTTCAAAAAAGCCGTACAAGGTCCGATGAGACCTAGTTGTCAGTAAGTTTGACGAACGAAGCAGTCTACTTGGTGCTCGAAAATCAAGGTGAAAAAGCAAAACCGGGGCATCAAGTTCATTGTTCAGCAGCTTGGCTATGAAGGTAGCTTGTTGAATCTTTCGCCGACTCTCCAGTGTATCCAAATCCAACAGCTTACAACGGTCTTCGTAGCAGGGAAGATTATTGGGTCTACTCCAGGGTAAATGTCTCAGAGCGATACGAACAAACCTTCGTTGAACGCGTTCTATTCTGTTTTTCCAGTACAGGTTATAAGGATTCCAGATGATGCAGGCATTTTCAAGGATTGGCCGAACTAATGCACAATACAATGCTTTCAAGCAGTATGGATCTGTAAAGTCTCGAGCAATTTTAGTGATGAAACCAAGTTGTTTCGAGGCTTTGGATATGACAGCAGTATAATGTTGATTGAAAGTGAGCTTATGATCCAACAAAACTCCAAGATCGCTGATCTGATCTACGCGTTCGAGAACACATCCATTTATTTGGTAATTAAAAGAAATGGGCACATGACAACGATGGAATGTTATGACCATACATTTAGCGATGCTTATTGTGAGCTTGTTTCTGTTACACCATTCAGCAAACGTGTCCAACAGTGCTTGCAGGCGTTGGCAGTCCTGGACAGAATTCACTACAAGGTAGATCTTCAGATCGTCGGCATATACCAATACGCACCCGGCTCCTAGCAAAATGGCAATGTCATTGAAGTATAAAGCAAACAGCAATGGACCAAGATTACTGCCCTGAGGGACTCCGGAAGTGTTGCTAAATGTCCGTGAAACTGCGGAATCCAGCTTAATACTCAAGGTGCGGCCTAAAAGATACGAGCTCAGCCAAGAAGTTAGTCTCTCAGACATACCGAGCTTAGAAAGCTTATGTAAAAGTATTCGATGATCAACTGTGTCAAAAGCGGCTTTAATATCTGTATAAACAGCGTCAATTTGCGATCCAGCTTCCATCTGTGAGATACAGGTGCTTGTGAATTCGATCAAGTTGGTCGACACTGAACGACCCGGCATAAAACCATGCTGATCAACTGAAATATAGCTTCTAGTGCAGTTTAGAATAACACTGTGGACGATGATTTCGAAGAGCTTAGACCCGGCAGAAAGGCTGGTTATTCCTCTATAGTTCCTTACGTCACGTTTGTCTCCCTTCTTGTGTATCGGAAACATGAAAGATTGTTTCCACAGCGCTGGAAACTTTCGTTGTTCAAACGATTTAGTAAAAATCCGACTGAGGGGCACGGCAAGAGCAGTAGCGCAGCGACAGAAAATAATAGCTGGAACGCCGTCGGGACCAGGAGAGAAGGAGCTTTTCAACTTCTTAGCACCAGCAATGACCATAGCAGGGGTGATTTCGAAAATATCCATGTCAACAGCACCAGCAGGTACACCAGCTGCAGCTAATTCAGCTTCAGACTGTGTTGTACAACCATTGGCAAACACAGAAGAAAAGTGATCAGCAAACAATTCGCAAGATTCCGTGACAGTCGAAGAGTCTGTGCCGCCCAAGAACACACTAGAAGGAATTAAAGTGCTTTTCCTCTTTGAGTTCACAAATGTCCAAAAGCTTTTAGGGTTAGATCGCAAACTGAATTGCGTCCGCAACACATAGGATTTGTAGAGAGAACTATTCAGCCTACGGTACGCATCACTTGCATATTTAAAAGCACGTCTATTGAAGAGTGTTCGTTGTTTGCGGAGCAGTCTCTGTCTTGCGTTACGATATCGTTTCAACCTTCGCAGTTCACCATTACCCCAAGCAGGAACTTTAGGAGGTCTAGTTCTCGGCAGATTATCGTCTAACCAACTGCAAATAGCATCGCAAAAACGCAATGTCATATCATCAACGTCCAATTCGTCCAACAAGGCTACCCAATCCAATGCAGAAAGATATCCAGCAAGTGCATCAAAGTTGATTCGACGATAGTTATGAGGTGCCATACCAACAGAAGCCGCAGGAACATCAACGGAACAAGCCGGTATTGCTAGAATTAACTCCAGTGGCGGGTGGGGAGGATCAACGGGAAGCAGCGGAGCAATAGCTAAATGCACTGAGATTTCTTGTTCTGGCAGGCAGTAAACAAGGTCGAGTATACGCCCCAGATTATTACGCAGTGTATTGACTTGTTTCAAGTTCAGGAATTCGAATCCATCGATGACGGCAGCACTAGCAACATGAAGCGGAAGAGAACTATCACATTGCACTCCATTCTCTCCATTAAACCAGGAAATTTGCGGCTGGTTGTAATCACCGCAAATGAGAACTCTGTCGTTCAGAGAACCTTTGTCACATAATTCGCGCATCGACAAAATATGCTCGTCAATGAACCTAACAATTTTGCTTCTATCGGGAGGGATGTAGACTGCAGTAAGCAATAACTTCGTGCCTTTAATAACAGCAGAAACACAGACTTGTTCAAGACAACTACCACGGTTTAAATTTATCGCCGAACTACAGAACTTTTGAACAACGGCAATCAGTACTCCACCGAAACTACTTTTGTTGCTATTACTCGCGCTACGATCACACCGATAGACGTTATAAGCAGATCCGAACAGTTGGAGGGAATCGATACAGTCATCTAAACCGGTTTCTGTTAGCATGATTATATCATAATTGCAGTCACTAGATGCAAGCAACAGGTCGTCTAGTTTAGTCCTTAAACCTCGCACGTTCTGGTAGTAGGCGTGAATAACATTCGCGTCAATGTCGTGTGTAGTAAGTTTCGGTATTGAATGATTCTGACAGGAACTATCGGGCTCAGGAACACTGCTGATAGTCGGTTCGTCGCTGCTAAAACGTGAAAAAGAATCAGGCAGATGGCCTGTACTAGGAAGCGCATACTTGCCTAAGAAAGGTCCACGGGAGATCCCATCGCCAACCACAACCGAAGGACCAGGACGACTCTGTTGGCAGGAACGATCTGGAGCTGAGCGAACACGTCGACAAAATGTATCGGGGAGCAGAACTTGGTTGGGTGGCTCAGGGACTCCCTTAGTACTGTGGGCAGTGCGTCCTGGTGGATGAGCTACGCGAACTAACTCTACTGAGTGAAACACCTCCTCCGAGATGGCAGCAGGTCTAGTTAATTGCTAGACGGAATAGTCGATCCGTTGTCTGGCATTATTTGCGCGTTTCTGATAAATTGGACAATTTGAGCTCCATGCTGAATGATCAATGTCAAAAATTTCATCACAGGGGGACTTTCGTTCCCTGTTTCTTTGATCACAATTTACGCACTTCTCGAAATCGGCTTCACATTCGTTTGCTTTGTGATCACCAGCGCATTTTGGGCAGCACGGAGGTTTATCACATGTGGACGCTTTATGTCCGTAAGCAGAGCAATTGTAGCATCGGTTAACATTCACATCTTCCTGTACCCAGCAGCGATTCCAGTCTACATACACTCGTTGAAGTTTCATCAGGCATTCAAATAATCGAGCATCAACTTCAATCAGAACACTAGTCGTTTGTCGGTGTTCGTTTTTTTGTAACCGAATCACTTTCGCGTCGCATGGATCAGGAAGGTTGTTCTGTTTCTTTAGATAGCTGATAATTTCATCTTCACTTAGCTCGCTGGAGACACCACTAATCCTTACTCTTGGTTTCATAGGCTTCAATATCGAGATATCATATTTATCAGACAATGCCGAGGTAGCAGCAACCAATTTCATAGCATAGTCCATATTTTCACATCTAACCGTACCTTCGCCGTTTTGTTTGAAGAATGAATGCTTGACAGCGAATGTTACAGGGTTTATCTGACTACGGATTTCTGTTCTCGTCACGTCGGATGATTGAACCTGCTTGGGTATGAAAACAACAGTTTTTTCCATTTTTTCGATTGTACCGGACTTTCTAGGGGTAGCGGAAGGTAAAGGGCGAGAGAGCGTGGGGGTAGTCATAGACGATGCAGCAGTAGCAAGGGTCGCGCTGTTATCACGCTGAACGATCCACCTTCATCAGGAGTAAGCACATTAGGAGCATCCGTATTTCCATTGATTATAGCATATCCACCTTGCGAGCTTGCTGCACTATTATTAGAGTTTTTTGCTGACGATGTTCCTGTGGAACAGGATGCAATAGAAGCATAAGAGACACGCAAAGTTTGCGCTTGTGTAGAACAGTTCTGAGCTGATTTTTTTTTCTCGCCGATGGCTGTAAGTATGCGTGGGAGTAAGCGCTCTTCAATTTTGGTGCAAAAATTATTACCAAAATCCTGAAAGGCAGCTTCATGTTTCACAACAAGCTCGCCGATAGTGTTCATTCGTTCCATCAGCTCAGTGCATTTTTTCTGTATATCGTAAACACATGAAAGCTCTTTACGACATTCGAAGCAGAGATATTTGAGAGCTATATTCTCTCGCATGGCAGCGGCGCCAGCAGAACTGATCTCAGAGCAACGAACGTGGAGAATTTGCTCGCAGCCTCCAAAGCAATACACTCGGTCGTTCTCAGAGACAATTTTTTGGACACAAACATTGCACGTAACCGTCATTGTCATTTCGGTGAGAAGGTATCCCCTCCCGGGCGCCCCCGCACCGTGAAGCCAAACCTGCTTTTGTAAACGATCGCTATGCCGTTGGTGGGTGCCAAAAGTTCACGCAAAGTTTTCACTTTAGAGGGTACACTATTTAACAAACAAGCGAGTAGTCCCGACAGTCCGTTTCAAGAACTTTACATTGATGTAGCATACATAAAACTTAACGAAGTATAACACTTTAAAAATATTGTTAAACCGACGATCATAATAACGATCAACTCAATACGATCAACTCAAAACGTAATTATCGTCTTGTAGGCGGCATGCAGGATATTGATCGCTCGGTAGTTTTCACAATCTAGCTTGTCGCCACTCTTGTAGGTGTTCCCCAAACTAGAGATGGTCGGGTATGGGAAATTTGTTACCCGTACCCGACCCGTACCCGTCTAACCGAAAATTTTCAAACCCGTATCCGACCCGAACCCGATGTTCAAAATACCCGGTTTGTTCAAAATACCCGTACCCGACCCGAACCCGAAAAATATCTATTCCAACTACCCGTACCCGACCCGTACCCGAATGAAAAAAAAGCCGAAATTGCTTGAACCCGACCCGTACCCGACCCTTCCTGGAAAAATACCTGGGTACCTCGCACGTTATACGCACTAATTGTCAGATGTGGTTTCTCGAGATGATTGCCGAAGTTAGACAAGAATCGAGTGTGAATGTGAACGAATGTTAATGAACCCAGAGTTCCAGGCGGATGGTCCACTATACGGAAGGGGTCCACTATTAAAAGTGCATGTCTGCTGGAGTTAAAAAAACGACGAGTTTTATGTGAACATCGCAGCAAACTGAAATCTCAATATTATAATAAGGTCAAAGTTAATATTGTTTATAACTTGAGAAATTTGCATTTGCATTTGCCGAAAACCTTTAATTCTGAGTACAGATTCGATGTCATCGATTCAATCTAAAAATCGGTACAACACAAATATTTCTGTACATGCGGCATCCCTGTTCACAGTGCAAACCAAGACTATGCTATCGCTGTCATATCTCATATACATATTTGCTTCGTACCAAACATCTCAATGCACAGTGGGGAATCGGTGGCCACCCGCCCGAAAATTTTTTTTACGTCAGCTGTTTCATAATATTTTCCATTGTTGCTATAACATTCAAGGGCTTTAATCCAAAATTTGGGTGCAATATCATGAGATCTGATTTTTTTAAAGACTTTTCGAAGTTTGGCATACTGACGTTTTTTGATATATGTTTAAAAAAAAAATCATCACTTAAAACGCTCCGCAGCTTCAATGATAGCTTAGATTTTTTTGGCGTCAAAGAAAAAGTTGATTTGTAGTTAGTGTGTATTACCTATTTTGTTTTAATTTAATGAAACCTTTTTTTTCGCAAAATTTGGTTGATTTGGGGGGTTGTTCCAAAGCTATGTAATTTGTTTCAGTGAGGAGGACGCCCTGTGGCGTTGCTTGTGGTTGAAGATTAAATTCTATTTAATAAAAAAGTAAGGGGAAAAATGCCAAAATCAATAAAAATTAGGTCACGTGCTTTATGGACGGCCTCAAATAAAAAATGGAATGGAGATTGGTGTTTAGCACCCCAAAATTAAGTCAATACCATATTTTTGTCGCATCTTTCCACACTTTTTTTGCTTAGCCAGCCTTTGTATTAATTTGCCCTACTGCACAATGCTCCACGGTTTCCCTGACAGATATGAAAAAAAAGCCCGGCAAAAATTCCAATTAACTCAAAACGGTTGCAGGAAGAACTATTCACTTTCACATTAGAAAAAGATAACACGATGTCATTCCCTTGGTGCAAAGACTGCCGACAACTGTTAGAATAGGTATTGGCCGATCTCTCGTTGAGTGAGAATGGGCAATTTCTCCGATCTTTCCGATTATCGACACTAAGAAAACACCTAGGTTTGAAATGTTAAAAATTAAATTCTCACAATGCACGAAATTCGAATTACCCGTACCCGACCAATTGAGAATTTTTTAAACCCGTACCCGACCCGAACCCGAAGCCTTGGTTTTTAAATTACCCGTACCCTACCCGAACCCGTAAAATATTTTCTGGCGTTACCCGGAACCCGACCCGAACCCGTCGGGTACGGGTTTCGGGTAAAAATACCCGTACCCGACCATCTCTACCCCAAACCTAGACAATCAGCCGATGCAGCCCTTTCCAGCTGCCTTGTTGTTCTTAAGTTGCCGGATAGCATTATTAACTTCGCCTATAGATGGGGGTGGCACATCTTCGTCGCTTGCTGCACCGACAGAGTCTCCTGCGTCGCTGATCTGGTCTTCTACCTGTACGCATCTGAATGGCGTTTATCGTTCATCGAAGTGCTGTCTCCACCTTTCGATCACCTAACGATCATCTGTCAAGATACTCCCATCCTTAGTACAGTTCGGCTCGCGGAACAAAGCCTCTGCGGTATGCGTTGGATTTCTGATAGAACTTTCGCGTTTCATGAGAGCGGTACAGCTGTTGTAGTTCTTCGCACTCCTCCTCCTGCTGGCGGCTCTTATTTCCCTGAAAGAGTTGAGTTTGCTATCTCCGTTTCAATTTGTATCGCTTGGGTGGCTTTTCGCGGCATTACTGCCAGCACTTCGTTTTTTCCATTTAATACCTGCCTACAATCCTCATCAAACCATTCGTTACGTCGCCTCGGTACTTCGCGACCTAAGACGTTCTCCGCTATACTGCGCATGGCCATGTTCTTTGTCAGCCGGTGTGCGCTAAATCGTCCAATTACCGGTCAAAATTCTTCCTTCGACCTGAGCGTTGTTATCCCCGATGACAACCTTAACATCATGTTTCAAGCAGCGATCGTATCCACGTTCCAACAGCCCGTAGAATTCGCCTTTGTCGTCATCAGTACTTCCAACAGCCCTCACTGTGCATGTTTATAGTTCATGTTCATGTTAAAGAATCGGTCTTTGGTTCATAACGTGCACCAGCCACCACCCGATTACCTGCTTCTCATTTCATCCATCACTGTAAAAGCTGCCCAGCTCACGTGTGGCACCACCACCTGGTAGATAGTGTATCCATCCCTATACGTACGCACCATCGTCCCTTTCCGAATTTTCTGTTATAGCGTTTGTTGCCTTTTGTTTTTCGCGTTGCAAGCTTGCGAGGCCCACAACCAACCCTACTTTCTCGCAGGAGGACCGACCGACGTAGTGCTACTGTCTTGAGGCCCAAACACAACCAGGACTTGGACATAACGCTTGTGGGTGCGTCACTTATCGCGCTTGTGGTGATGTTACATGTCCAGGAAACTTCCTTCCGAGGAAGGAAGCCCGCTTCCTCTGTCAGCATGCGACCGGTAGTCCCACCGGGGTTGGTTACCCGATCTTCCTACTAGTTACTCGCATCCCGGTTGGCTTCAAGGAGGAGGTAGGGGTACGGTAGCTTCAAGGCTAATGTTTTGCATTTGGGAACTATATTGCGCCTTTGGTCAAAATGACACACAGATGAAAAAAGTCGTACAACGGAAATTTTTTCGTTTTGCCCTGCGTAGAGTTACATGGCGAGACCCCTTGAACTTACCTAGGTATGCCGATCGATGCAAACTCATAAACCCAAAGTTACTAGAAGCGAGACGATATGTGGCTAAAGTATGCTTTGTTGGCGATCTGCTGCAAGGAAACATTGACTGTCATACTTTACTGGGAATTCTTGACATAAACACATGGAGCTGCAACACTCGCTCTCATACTTCTTGTACATATAGCCTTCCAGGAGTGCCGATGTGTAGTGTCTCGTTTGTTTAATCGTTGTTATCCTGTATTCGATTTGAATGTTTTTCGTGTTAGCAATAAGAATAACATTAGAAGGTTTTTCTCTGTTTACTCAATTAATCGTTAGAAATCATAATTTGTCATTAAAGTGAATATTTCATCTGTTGAGATTCAAATTATAAAGAGATAAAGTCCCTCTTGAAATAAAATCGGCTAGAGGAACGTTTGTGAAATCTCTACAGGTAATTTTAATTGGCGATAAAAGGGAGTAAAAAGGAGAGTAAAAGGGCAGGTTAATTACGGGATTTTCAGATCTGCTCTGAAGTATTTTAGGTTTAGGAAAACTGCAAAGAAAAGTCCTGATACTCATCATTTATTTTCTTCGAGGCTTGTAATTATTGAAAGATAAAGAAAACTTTTCCATGGAGGTTAATATAGGTGAAAAATAGCGTAAAAAGAGTGCTAAGGCTGCAGGTATGTGATTATAACGCCCAAAAAAATTTTCCTTTTCAATTGAATAAGAATAGCTTGGACAAAGAACTCCTCTGACTCTCCCTCTGAAATCCTTTTTGATTTTTGAAAATGATTTATCGCATATAGAATATGTCCAATTCGGTAGCAGCTCCTTCTTCTTAGACTCCTTTTTCATTTAACTGTTTTTGGCCATCGAAGCGTTCATTGCTGTGACTTTCTCCAAACTATGTTATATCGTGATATACGTTCATTGAATGCAACTGCTCGTAACAGTCTAAATATTTTTCGTATCTTGATCTTTTGAATGCTTAGAATGAAACAATATTTAAAGGAACAAATAGAGGTTTAGATGGAATTTCAAAAAATGCCTACATTGATTGTTTTCTAATGCAATCAGTTGTTACTATCTGGAAGGCAGATAAATTTTAGTGCATATTTAATAAAAAAAACTTTGCAATGCGTTGAAAAACACGGAAGTATTTCTTATTATGACGGTAGTTAACCACAACCCCTAATTGGTAACGATGCTGCGTTGCAGGCGTTAATAAGGCTTCGTTTTAATCTTCGAAAACACTTCAAAACGCATTCATGTCTCATCATTACCACAACCCAATCATTAGCGAATAGCATTCAATGATAAAATTATGAGGTAAGTTGAAAGTTTAACGGGCAATACTGAATGGAAGTTTTACGATGAACACGATAGTTTCTGTTGCTCAAATGCATTTTCCATGGTTGTGCTGGTAAGTTATGTCGAAAAGCAATGCGGAAGTGACGCATCTGTTGCTCGCTAACCTGACACAGCAGTCCGTTTTCGTTTACAACCAAAAGCGTCAGAAATGAGTTCGAAACCTCTAACCTACAATCAGCGCAAGCAATTTGCCCAAAAATTTGATATCTCACTTTGGAGCTGCTGTAAATCAATCGACGAATGCTGTAACAGACGTACGGAAAGAAGCATTAGGTTTGCATTTTTGTTGATAGACTCCAATGCAAACTGGCTGAGCCGCCCATGGCGCCTATCGAGCCCGTTTCGAATCGTGGGGCCGTATGGGAATTGAGCAGTAACGTTCAATTATTGTTGTTTTATCGCTCTTTTCGGCAAACCACTGCCACGGATTGTGCAATCTAAACTGAGTGTTTTCGGATTGCTGGGAGGTGTTATTGTAATTTTAAAACAATATTTAAATGATAGTCTTTGCTTGTGCATTAGATTTATAGACATCGATCAATGATGCGGATATTGGACGGACATGTATTTTTCTGTTTTGTGACGTCAACGCGGTTACAACTTTCATTCAGATTACAACACCCAGCTCAGGATTGAAAAATATCTGAATCATAGACAGGTCGAAATCCTCCGGCTTAAGTATTAAAAAGTTCATTGGTTAGTAAAGCATTTACACTGTGTAGTAAGGTACAAACGATGGCAGCCAAAACTATCGTGGATGCGAAATGAAACGAACTCTCGACACCCCATTTTCTCCAAATAGCTATTTAAAGAACGCATTTATACACACATCCGTTTGTACGTTCACAAAAAATATTTCCATGTTGCCGCCGACTTTTTGACCGCATCTTTGGCACTCACCAGCGTTGCACAGTGAATAGGCTAAGTAGGAAGCACCGACCAAAGAAAAAACGACCACTTACAGCATCATTTCGTCGCTGGTAGACTCACAGTGGTTCCGAAACGTCTGTGAATTTAGTTTAAACTTGAGTTTGATATGAATTTATTATCATTTAATATGAGCGGTTGAATGTCATGTCAATCGGAAAGATCGGATTTCAAGTCAAGGTCATATTCCTAAAAACCGCCGTTTCTTCATTTTGACCAAGGCAAACTCGCTGATAGTGCACTCTGTGGTAATTGGTGCCCAAACATCGACTGTCAATAACACTTCCAGCTCGGAAAGGTGCGAGAAAGCAGCACCCAAAGTTCAAGTTCAGCGTGCAGGTTCCCGTCTGAGATAAGCACCAAGGTGGGGCCCAAAACGTGGGGGATAATTATGTGCCTGTTACGGGGTATGCTGTTGATATATTTTCCTTATCGTTGGACGACCGGACCGGACGCCTCCTGCTGGCCGTGATATGCGTTCCGAACTCGTCCAGCGGATTTCACTTTCGTTTAGGCTTGGTTGGTGCTTACTTAATAGTAAACGCCATATTGTTTCGGCAGGAATTAGAGAAAAATGTTGCTTTTTTGGAAACGCATGCTGGCTGCGTAGCGATGATTGATTGATTTCGTTTTCAATGTGATGATGGTGTTAACTTTTCTTGCCGAAATTTTCGTACCGCTCGGTATGGCGCGTGGTCATCGTATTTGATGAACCATTATATCATTGTGCGCCACAGGAAAAAGCAACCGGATTGGAAGCTATATGATTCCACCTGATCTATTTTGGTGCGTTTGTTAGGCTCACACGATATTAATTCAAGTTGAAAAGCTTGAAAAATACTGAAAAATACAAGTTTAACAGCATATGGTTAGTTTCATGTGCGATGATGACAATAACATAAAAAAAAACAATAATAAAAAAAAGTTTCCGAACGAACAAAGCGTGTCAATCGAAAGGTTTATGAATGATAAAATTATGTTGTTTTATATGTTTTAATATATCTTTCGCAATAATTATAACCTGGTGGCTCATATTTATGGACTAACTCCATGAGAAACTTTATCAATCAATTTGGCACGCTGTTATTAATACAAGCATTGCTGGACAACTCAGTACGAAACAAACAAAGGTTTTTTTTATTATAGTAAAAATTTTGCTAGGAAATCATGAGATGGAACATTTATTCGAATATGTTGCTCGGCTGTAAACAACAAAAGAAGATAAGTGTGTTTATTTCCCGAAGTTCTCAGGAAGCTCTCGTTGCTAGTGATTTGTCCTACACAGTACAAGTAAAAAATTAATGGTGCAAAACCACATTTACTTGATTTCTGTTGTTCGCATTAAATTAGTGGTAGTTATAAAACATAACTTAGCTAACTGACAATAAAAATGTTTACATAAATTTTAATGGAGTTTTTCATGGATCTAGCCTGCTTGTTGCATTGAAATATATTTTCAATGCAACATATTTTTGTTGTCATATTGGAATGAATAGCTATGTAGTGTTGGCTATGCGCAACCGTTACTTGATTAATTGGTCCGGACTTGACTTAATTCTCTAGTAGTTGAGTAGCAAAACATATTGACGAATGATGTTATTGCAAGTTCACGACAAACCTTGCAGACGCATTTCCATTTTATAGACTGCAGGGCAGCGTTCGATTCAATTAAGGACAACGAGTTGTAACGACAACAGCGTTGCCGGGTATCCAGATTTAGCTGGATTATCCAGATTTTTGAACATGTATCCAGGTAGACAGATTTGATGTCCAATTATCCAGATTTTTTATGAATGATCCAGATTTTATCCAGATTTTATTTTCTCAGTTCCGCAAAAAGGTCATCACTTCAAATTTGACGCGAAATTTTGCAATTTTGTCACCTCAAATTTTACGTATCCCAAGACTTTTATCCGAAGAATTCACCTTTCACCCCACGAAATGACTTCCAGATTTTTTTTGCCTTTTCCAGATTTTTAAAAAATGACCTGGTAACGCTGGAGGACAAGGTTGACAACAAAAGGTTGATTAAATTTTTGCATATTTTCGTGACATTCTGGCTAGAAACACTCACCCATAAGTGACATTGGACAGTTTTAAGCATGTTGAGGGGAACTTGAACTTGCTGTTCAACTTTGGTTCCCATAAAACAATCGGACAGGGTTTGAAACATGTTAATCCAATGCTATATAAGCACTGATGGCTGAACGCAGACTAGCGGATTTTTCGCCAAGTTAGTTCATTCCCCACGGGTCATGTCGTATCCAGTTTATGAGTAGATTGAAGGTCTTTTTTAGAGGTGAAAACTGAATTATCTCTGCGGGAAGAGGGTTAATAGTGAGAAGATCGTTACAGGGTTAAATTGTTCGCTCATCAGTGTGCAGGGTGTCACTGTCAAAGTGGTTCACGTTATTTATGCCGTAAAAGTGAAATAATTGAACATTTCTTCTCTGTTTCTTTTCTATTACTCTTTACAGTAGTATAGATAAAGTGGAAGTAGTTCAGTTCGAAGCTTCCCGTCTTTGTTTTTATCACAGTAAGCGGTAATTACGAAGGTGCAGATATTTGCTTGGTTTTTGAATGAGAAAAAGAATGAAGGAAATAGTTTTACTTTTGTCATCACAACAGCCAAATGACGTCCAATATGAGTGTCTCCGGGGCCAGAATAATTCACAGGAGCTAAAATCTGACACCATTTTGAATTCTAAAATGGCGACTTCCGGTTTCTGGAAAACAACCGAAAATTACCACATAACACCCAATATAGTATTCCTAAACGAGCAATTCTCGCTGATACTAGGCCACTAGGTGCACAAGGTCTTTCAAATTTGATATAAATGCACGTAGTTATTAGAAATAGAGAAAAAATATAATGCCATTTTTGTTTGATCGAATTTGTTGACTCCTTGGTCACAAAAGAGCGAAACAGTTTTCAGAAAAGTTGAAATTTTAGTAATTTTTGCTGTATTATTTGAGCTATACGTATCTCTAAAATTAGTTATGTAAAGTATTACAAGTAGAACATTTCTGTAAAGAGGAATGATAGGGCTTTCATTTAAAGTGATCAGAATTTAAACCTCCATCTTGAATTTGGCCGCCATCTTAGATTATATCAGAAAAATGCAATTTTGACCTTGTTCGCAACTACCGATTTTCGATCTGAGACCAGCATTAGAAAGCATTAGAAAACAAAAAATGCTATAAGATGCAAGAAAAAAATTAAGTGAGCATCAGTGTTAACCCATCAAATGAACCTGTTTTCCAAGATGAGTTTAAAATTATTTAACGTACACCGCGCGAACAACGTAGTATAGTAACCTGTCTACTGAGACCAAGTGGATGCACATTAGGCTGTCCCAAAAAAAAAAATCGATGTTGAAAAAGTCAAGGTGTTCAGCCCCAAATTGAAAGATAATGTTATTTATAGCATTTTTGTAGAACATTTCGACTTTCTAAAAGGTCGTTTTCAGGTTGCCCAAACGTGATTTATGAAAAAATGACTTTTTCAAGCTATAAAACCAATCTTTTGCACTTTTTCCAAATCTGTTCGATTCCTACTTTTTTCCATATATTTTTTTATTTTTGTGGGGTTGTTTTTGAATATTTTGCATGGTATGGTTCAGCATCGCATTTAATAATTTGACTCATAGAGCTCACTGAACATCACAACAAAGTGAATTTTCCTTATAATTTTCAGATAAAACCCTTCAAAACACATATAAAAAATTTTTTTGATCAAGAACTGAAATTTTTACTGCAAAGCGGAATTAAAGACGAAAATTTACATGAAAAAAGATCCTAGATATCTTATCGGGGGGCTGAGATATCGGCGTTTTTACATGCGATGGAAAACTTTGCATTTTGTAAAAAATGCCACTAAAGCTTAATATCTCATGAGCTATGTTCGGAGAAGTTTCAGAATATTCAAAAATGCATCTTTTAATGTAGGAAGAAGGGTAATCAATCCACCAATAAGTGAGATAAAAAAATTACATTTTAATCAGAATGAGATAGACGCAAGGTGTCTTTGACAAAGTTTTGGGTTATCTTAAAACAAGAAACTTTACCGAAGACATCGTGTTTCTATCTCTTACATATTACGAGCAACATTGAGTTTTCTTTTAGAAGGCACGAAAAATCATAATTTTCGTTCTAACTTTTTTCGCAGATTTTTCCAAATTTTGAAACCTTCTACTGAGTTGTCAGCCATCCAAAAATGCATTTGTTTTCTGAACATTGTTATTTTTTATCTCCAAAAATAAAGCAGTTATTTAACATATTTGTTAAAATGCATAGTTTTCCATCACATAGAAAAATGCCAATATCTCAACTCCTCGAGAAGATATCAAGTATCTTTTTTCATGTAAATTTTCGTCGTAAATCCCGCTTTGCAATGAAAATTTCAGTTTTTGCTCAAAGTTTTTTTATTTGTGTTTTGAAGGGTTTTATCTAAAAATTATTAGAAAAAGTATTTTTTTTTGTGATGTTTAATGGGCTCTGGGAGTCAAAAAACTGATTACAATGCTGAACCAAACCAGGCAAAATATTCAAAAACAATCCCACAAAAATAAAAAAAAATGTACGAAAAAATGTAGGAATCGAACAGAATTGAAAAAAGTGCAAAAAAGTGGGTTTGTAGCTTAAAAAAGTCATTTTTCATAAATCACGTTTGGGCAACCTGAAAACGACCTTTTAGAAAGACAAAATGTTCTACAAAAATGCTATAAATCACATTATCTTTCAATTTAGGGCTGAGCGCCTTGACTTTTTTAACATCGATTTTTTGGGACACCCTAGTGCACATGTTATAACCCTACTAGCTCCATATATCATAATAGATTGATGCTACAACTAGTACGCCACTACGTTTTTTTTGACGTAGGAATACGTCTTTGTTTTCGATACTGGTATGCATTCTGTAAAATAGGAAATGAAACTGGCAAATGTTACGTCAGATTTCAAACGATAATAACAGCATAACCACATGATGGATAACAATAATCAATATGTTGTTGGATAGATAAAATGTTGAACAATTTTGTAATACACTAGTTATTATTATTTTTCATATGCAAAGCGGTAAAAATCGATGAAAAGTGTCAAGGACAAATTTAAGCGAACAATCAACGAATTACATGCGAGCATTCCTAGCACAGACGACATGTATAGACACCATTCATTTCGTGATATCCTCTGTATCAATATCCAAAAAAAAATTGACAGAGTCCCTCCGTCCCAATAAGTCAATCTATGTTTGCTTCCATGAACCTAGACTAATTTGATGTCTCGAAGGTAAAAGTTTTACGAGAAGCTTGAGACAACCCCTTTTCTTGAACAATTCCTAAAGCTGCTGTTAGAGCGTAATATAAACTGATGTCTTGATGAGAAGAGGCTGGTAAAAGTAACAGTACCGTACAGTATATGTGGAGCAAGGCGCCGCTAGTTTCTCGTCGTCTATCATTGCAGCGGGCACGACTTCTTTTCGCGTGCAATCGAAACTGCAATGCTGCTACTGATGGTGATTGAAAATTGATCTCATGAATATGATTACCATGAAACCTATAAATTACTCAACAAGAATTGAACATTTTTGTAACGGTTATAAGTTATTATTTATTTTTGACGTTGACTAACGTCTATATCGAAGTTAGGCACCTGAATTTGAAAATCTAGTAATTCAACCAGGGAAAAGTGGTCAGGTTTTGAGTGCTTATTTTTCAGTCATTTATAATCTGGTTTTCGAGGTTTTGGCATCAATCGATCAGAAATTCTTTTACGGTTTAATTTATGTAACATAAACAAACTATTGTTTGAGATACACTATTGAAAAATTGGTAATTAATATCGATTGTCTAAATCATACCGCGCGACAATCACTACCTCTCTTCCCAAGCACAGTCGACACTAACGGATACAATCGATCTGACTTTGTTGTTATTGTTGTTGTCACTTTCTGTTTCCGATGCTTATTACGTTCCATGTCATTTCATTAGCTACTTAGCCCCTCCTTCTTTCTAACTAACTGACGAAGCCTTGGTATAAAGATACTGTTCGAACATTTCACCCCATCAGTTAAGCTTACTAGCAGCAGGCAGCAGCAGCGGACATCAACACCGATGGCAGTAGGCGAAGTGGATCAGCAGCGGGCAACAGCGGTGGTGGTTGGCTGCAGTTCTTACCTCTTTCAGTTCGGCTCCCCTTCGATCTGAGTTGGACCCTACCGCTGGTATTCAGATATCGTTGGGTGAATACAACCCGAAACTGAAAAAGACTCGCACCGCCAGGTGGTTTGAGATGCCACCATCATCCAGCGTATGCATATATAGGGTGTGAATATCTGTAGCGTGTGAATTTCTGCAGCTTGTGTCCCTAATATATAAGGTGTGTGGCTAGCGTGTGTGGCTTGCTATATAGCGTGTGTGTATGTTTATGGCGTGTATGCATGTTTAAGCGCGTGTGGCCAGTGATGCCACATATACAGATTAATCTGCATTTATACAGATTTTTTGCGTATTTTTCATACAGATATCTGCATATACAGATTACAGATTTTCTGGAAATAATACAGATTTATACAGTTTTTTTTGGTTTTCATGGGGTCGTGAATTAAACTTCTTTATATAGTTGAAAAACATAAATTAACTCAAATGCGGTGGAGCGTGTCGGAGGTTTTATTATATTCATATGCTACGCATAAACGTGTGCATGAATGAATCACGGAAAAATGTTAAACAAGCTATATTGCATTTTTTTCGAGAAGGATATGTCCAGTACATATGCAAATTTTATTTTACAGATTTTTTCAAATTTTACCAAGGTGATGAGATTTTTTGAGCTCCAAAATACAGATGAAAATGTGGCATCACTGCCCGTAATGCTGGTGGCTGTTAGTAGTACATGGCTACTGCAAAATACTGAAATGTCTGGAATTCTGGACTAAGCAGTAAACAAGAATAATCGGCAACTGGTACCTTTTGGTGCCTCGAAGTTTTGTAATAGAAGCGGTGCAATACGGTAGTCAACGTCATGCGGTCGTGTCTTGAATACCACCCTCCTACTATTTATCTTCGATATTCACTAAATAATCGTGATCGATATAAAATCGAACGAGTAAGTTCTTAAAACTACTAATTTATAAAAGAATGAGAGCCGGCTAGTGCTTATGAATTCTTTGCACATTTACTAAGATCCATTCAGAATCTTTTTTTTACATATCAACATTGTTAGATATTTTTTATTTTCGACTTCACAAATAAAATATTATACACTAAGGTCGCTTTTTACGCGGATTCCGGAATATATGCGTTTTTTTTACGCGAATTCCGGAATTTACGCGATTGTTTTTTACGCGGATTCCGGAATTTACGCGGTTTTTTACGCGAATTCCGGAATTTACGCGGTATTTTTGTTTTGCGCGGATTTCGGTTTCCCTTCACTCGGAATGCAGAATTAACGCTGGTTTTTCTACGCAGATTCCGGAATTTACGCGTTTTTTCTACGTGGCACGTATCCCACGCGTAAAAAGCGACTTTAGTGTACTTATATTAGCTGTCGTCGTAATAAAGTGAATGTAATTGTTGGCAAATAAAACAAACTTGTGAAGCAAAAAACAAAAATGATTCTTCTTAACTTTAACTTCATTGTAATTGTAAATGTTGTTTGCAAAAAAAATACTACAGACACAACACCACCAAGTGTAAATGAAGTTCTTTCGAGTGTAATTAAATATATTTCTAATTAAAATGAAGGGAAGGCTGAGAAATAAAATACGTAAATCACTGAACAAACGAATTTATTGTGTCTGTAATTACATTAATTACAGTGTTTAGTCCCACGTCACCATTTCATACAACCCTAGGGCTGTAAACTTTGTAGTATTTGAGTTAAGTGAGAATAATGAATACAGCACTAGCATGTTTGATACCATGTGGTCCCCGTGGCTCTGTGGTTAGCGATGTCGGTCGGCTAGCTCTCACACACGGTTGTGATATCGGGTTCGATTCCCGATCGAGTCGAGGATTATTTCGAGCTAAAAGTTTTCTCGACTCAGCACAGGGGCACGGTGTATCGTTGTACTTATCCTACACATACAAAATGTGCCAAAAACAATATCGATAACGAATTCTCTCAACTAAAATCTAGTTGATCGAGACCGCTATTAGCCCCCAGGCTAAGCGTGCGATATTGTTTATGTTTGATACCAACAAAGCGATAGGTTTTTGAAGTAGAATACTTCTCTCAGGAAGTTCGGCTACATAGGGATGTGAAATGAAAATCTAAAACCGAAAAAAGTGAAAAATATGTCCAATTTCAAATGCCGATAAATCGGTTAGTATTCGATGGATTTCCTTCGTTCTTGCAGCAATAGATTGAAAAATCTTCTAAGATTCTTCCCAAAATAAGATAATTGTGATTTTATTATTCACACTATTGTACTATTGAAAATAGTCAAGCCTTGTCAAAATGAAAAATTCGACCTCTGATTGGTCGTTATATGCTTGCTTCCCAAGCACGGTCGACAGGATCATATACCTTGAAATTGAAAACATGCTATTTGGCCTATATAAGAGCCTGTTTCAGTCGAAGCCGCTCATAATAGTTCTAGACAGCGACAACAGCAGTCGTCCTTCCTTAGCAGCAGCACTAGCTCTGTGGTTGGTCACCACGTCTCAGGAGCAGCGCGGTTTTTCTCAGCGTGTGTCGCCAGACAGCCATTATTCCCCCCGTGTTGGGGCAGCATGAAGATTGCCATCAGGAAATCCAATTTTGGAAATCAAAATGCCTTTTTGAAGGCAAATAAACAAGTCATTGAAAGTTAATATTTTTTGTCAACGCAAGCAAGTATTCTGTGTTGCATCCTAGCAATTTAAATTTGTCGCACCCGTCTAATTTACTGAATGTGAAATAGCTCCGTGTATCTTAATTCCCCCAATGTTAGAGCAGCTCAAAGGTTGTAATTAACAACCGATTTTGAACAGCAAAATGCTTTTTTGAAGGCAATTCAAAAAATAATTGAAGGTTAATAATTTTCTGGCATCAGCACAAGCAGACATTCTGTGCGGGATGCAATCAAATTCTGTTGTAGTTGTCTAATTTTTACTTTATTTAGTAAACTCCCCACTGTAGGGGCAGCGCAAAAGCTGCGATCAGCATAACCGACATTGAATAATAAACTGCCCTGTTAGAACGCATTCACAAAAGCAGTTAGTTCGACTATGCAGAGCTAATATGAAGACGATTCAATCAATCAGCGTAAACAGAATTTCGTCGTCTCCCAGCTGCCAAGTTGCAACATGATGCAACACGCAACAGCGAGCAAACGAAATCGCTTGATTTTACAAACCGCAATAAGATACGGGTTAAAACTATTGCGTGTGTGAGAGCACCATCGGTGTTTATTCGCTGGATACACTATCTACTGTCTACTGAACGCAATAATCTGCTTACATGCAACACGGGGACGGGAACATTTTCTTCAACGGAGCTGCGCAACACGACACAAAACATGTTATTTTGTTGCTTCAATGAGAGTGCTATCGGTCCGGCTCGACAAGAAATCATTGTTGTGCATCCGTGCTACGAAACTGAGGAAAGACTTTAGAAACTGAAAAAAGAGGTGGAGCTTATCAAATGATCGCTCTGAGCCGGAATGAAGTCACACATATTTTTCAAGTTATGTCATTCCACCACCTACGAATAATAGTTCTGAACAGCGACGACAGCAGTCCTCCCTTAGCAGCAGCGGGAGCGAGCAGTGGGTACCATCGATAGCGGATAGCGGCCACAACTGTGGCATGGCTGCGGATAAGCGTAGCAGTTTCAGCGGATCTCACCATCGATAGCAGCAGGGCCAGCAGATGCAGGTACAGCGGATACCAATGGCGGCCACAACTGTGGCATGGCTACGGATAGCGTTGCAGTTGCTCAGCAGTTGGGCCAGAGTATAGCGGCCACAACTGTGGCATGGCTATGCATAGCGTAGCTGTTGCAGCGGGTATATCAGCATCGATAGTAGCAGGGTCAGCTGTTGCAACGACACTCCCTTCACTAAAATGCTGTTTCAGTGTGGTAGCGGGAAGCATCAGCAGCAGGCTTGCATGAAGTGAATACATCAGCCAGCAACTTTCTCTAAGGCCTCTTCCATAGTAGACGCGAAAAGCGGCGCGAACCGATTCGCTCGGCCGTAGGTTGATGTACAGCTCTACTGATGGCTGTACATTAACCTACAGCTGAGCGAATCGGTTCGCGTCGCTTTTCGCGTCTATTATGGCAGAGGCCCAATGAGAAAGTTGTATCAGTTTGTTCAGAAGAATATTATCGTCAGTAATATTACAGAGATGCGATTGCGTAAATCCGATTTTGAATTGAACAATTGTTCTTTTGAGAACAAATAACACACTTATTTGAAGAGTTAATAGCTTTTGGTACCAATAGCAGTATAGTGACAGCCTCAGCGGTAGACGCAGACGCAGCCGGTACTTCCCTGAGGCCGATGTAAAGGTAAATGGGAGCAGCACGGCGAAACAGTTCGGGTTATGCTTAGTCGCGCGTCATTTTGCGTTGTTGATATTCCCCACATGAAACGACGCGCTTTCGTATGATAGCGGTGGTATTAGCGGTAGATGCATTTGCCAACACTTCCTCCAGTAAAGCCGTGTCTAGTTTTCAATGTGAAAACACCTTTCTCATTGTGTTGACCGTGCGCCTTAGTCCTCACTATCAAGGTAACACAGAGATGTAAGATAAACACTACATCCTATGATAAATTGAACAATTGTCCTTATAAGGACAACGAATGAATTAATGAAGATTTAATTTTGAATTAGAATACTTCTCTCAGGAAGTTCGGCTACATAGGGATGTAAAATGAAAATCTAAAACTGAAAAAAGTGAGAAAAATTTCAAATGCTAATAAATCGGTTAGTTTTCGATGGATTTCCTTCGTTTTTGCAGCAATCGATTAGAAAATCTTCTAATATTCCTACCAAATGCATGAAATTGCAATTTAATCATTCGAACCATTGTACTATTGAAAACTCTTAAGCCTTGTCAAAACACAAAATTCGACCTCTGATTGGTCGTTATACCGCGCTTTCCCAAGCACGGTCGGCAGAGTTATGGACCTAGTAAATTGGGAATGCATCATTTGGCCTATATAAGAGCTTCATCAGATAATAAACAAACATTTCATCGGATATTAAATTGAACAACTGAAATTTGAAGAACACAAATGATTATTTGAAGAGTTAATATTTTCTCGTTTTGCGCTATAATCCAAAGTTAATTATCTTCATCTACATGCATACCCTGACTATTTTTTATTAAGGGGGGATTTGTTAGTAGCTTAAGTATTTATGATAAATATTAGTAAATAATGAGTATGTGTGTCCAATCACAAATGGTGACTTCTCAACACTGTTAGAAATTTGTAATTTTAATTGTTAGGATTTGTTTGCTTTCGCAATTAGGACTTATAATTCGTAGGGATTTAAACCTACTTGTCAGGAAAGGGGAAGTAAACTTACAACTAACTTAATTGCTAAATTATTGGCTATAAAGAGAGCTTATCGTAGCAATTGAGGATTGCAACGATTTTTGTCGAAAATTGTTAATAATTTTATTTGAAATAGCTTCTAATGGTTCAACACCAGTAAGTATATGTAATTCGAGTGAACCAAACCAAGGAGGACGCTTCAAAATCATTTTCAGAATTTTATTCTGAATCCTTTGGAGCGTTTTCTTCCTTGTTGAACAGCAACTTGACCAGATCGGTACAGCATAAAGCATTGCTGGTCTAAAAATTTGTTTGTAAATCAAAAGTTTGTTATTTAAACAAAGTTTAGAATTCCTGTTAATGAGAGGATATAAACATCTCGTATATTTGATGCACTTGGCTTGTATACTCTCAATGTGCTCTTTGAAAATAAGTTTTTTATCATAAATTAGTCCCAAGTACTTAACCTTGTCGGACCAACCTAAAATAACCCCATTCATCTTGACAACGTGATTATTGTTTGGCTTGAGGAAAGAAGCCCTAGGCTTATGCGGAAAAATTATCATTTGAGTTTTAGAAGCATTGGGAGAGATTTTCCACTTTTGCAAGTAGGAAGAAAAAATATCTAAACTTTTCTGCAATCGACTGCATATGACACGAAGACTTTTTCCTTTTACGGAAATGCTTGTGTCATCGCAGAACAATGACTTTGTGCATCCTGGAGGCAAATCAGGAAGATCTGAAGTGAATATGTTGTACAGGACTGGACCCAAGACTGAACCTTGAGGTACACCTGCTCTGACAGGTCAGCCAAACACTGTCGAATGCTTTTTCTATGTCTAAAAGAGCAGCTCCAGTGGAATAACCTTCAGATTTGTTAGCTCGTATCATATTAGTAACTCTGAGCAATTGATGAGTTGTGGAATGCCCATGGCGAAATCCAAACTGTTCATTTGCAAAAATTGAATTTTCGTTGATGTGTGACATCATTCTGTTAAGAATAATTCTCTCAAACAGTTTACTTATTGAAGAAAGCAAACTGATTAGTCGATAACTTGAAACTTCAGCTGGGTTCTTATCCGGTTTTAAAATGGGAGTAATTTTTGCATTTTTCCATAATTTGGGAAAATATGCAATTTTGAAGCAGCAATTGAAAATTTTCACTAAAAATTCCATTGTGCTCTCAGGGAGATGTTTGATTAGTATATTAAAGATTCCATCGTCACCAGGTGCTTTCATATTTTTGAAATTTTTAATAATTGATTTAATCTCATTCAAGTTAGTTCCAATTATTTCTGCAGGTAAAAAAATCTGGGAAGAAATTAAATCAAATTGACGTGTGACTTCATTTTCAATTGGACTCACAAAATTCAAATTTGAGTTATGAACACTCTCAAACTGCTGAGCAAGTCTTTGAGCCTTTTGTTCATTGGATACAAGAAAACGTTCACCATCTTTTAAAACTGGAATAGGCTTTGAAGGATTCTTAAGAATCTTCGACAGCTTCCAAAATGGTTTTGAATATGGTTTCAATTTTTCAACTTTAGTCTCAAAATTTTGATTTCTCAGAAGAGTAAATCTATGTTTAATCTCTTTCTGTAAATCTTTATAAAAAGTTTTAAAAACAGGGTCACGAGAACGTTGATATTGACGTCTGCGGACATTTTTCAAACGAATTAGAAGTTGAAGATTTTCGTCAATTATTGATGAATCAAATTTCACTTGAGCCTTTGGAACAGAATAATTCCTGGCATCAACAATTGCACATTTTAATGCTTCCAAAGCGGAATCAATATTCACTTCGTTTTGCAAATCAAGCTCATTATTGAATTTTCTCTCAATTTGAGTTTTGTATCTTTCCCAATTAGCCTTGTTATAATTAAAAACAGAGCTCAAAGGGTTTAAAACTGATTTATGTGATAAAGAAAAAGTTATTGGAAGATGGTCAGAATCAAAGTCAGCATGTGTGATCAAATCACTACATACATGACTTTGATCTGTTAGCACCAAATCAATTGTTGAAGGGTTTCTTACAGAATAAAAGCATGTAGGACTATTCGGAGACAAAATAGAATAGTATCCTGAAGAAAAATCATTGAATAAAATTTTGCCATTGCAATTACTTTGAGAATCATTCCATGAACGATGTTTAGTGTTAAAATCGCCGATTATGAAAAATGTCGAACGATTTCTGGTGAGTTTTTGTAAATCACCTTTAAAATAATTTTTGAGCTCGCGTGTGCATTGAAATGGTAAATATGCTGCGGCAATAAATAAAATCCCAAGTTCAGTTTGAACTTCAATTCCCAAAGTTTCAATAACTTTCATCTCAAGATGGGGAAGAGCACGATGTTTGATTCGGCGATGAATAACAATTGCAACTCCACCGCCGGAACCCTGAATCCTATCATATCTATGAACCACGTAATTGAGATCATATTTTAATTTTATGTTAGGTTTCAAAAATGTTTCAGTAATAATTGCAATATGCACATTATTCACTGTTAAAAAAATTAAGCTCATTCTCATTGGCCTTCAATGAGCGAGCATTCCAATTTAATATTTTAATTGTTTTATTTAAAATCATTGCTAAATTTTAAATTAGAAACAATTTGAATAGTAAAATTTGTGCCTATTTGAATGGCTTCAAACATTGATTTTGCCTGCAACATGGCGTTCATAAGATCGAACATTGCCTGTTGCAAAAAAGAAAGTTTACCTGCCGTAATAGGCCCCAGGCAGTTGACATTAGAAAAAATATTTTCGGTAGCAATATTAGCTGGAGTGATAGGTGTACAATTATTTTCTAGCGTGTTTTGCTTACCCATATTAACGGTCATTTTCGAACTACCAACACTAGGCGGTATAATGTTCGAACTACCTGTAACCTGTGCATAAGTTAAACGGGTATGCAAAGGAGTAGGTAAACTATCCGTCACTGGTACGCTTGGAGAATTTTGTTTTGAAGTTGGTTTTAATTGAGAAATTGAATTTTGTTTACCTTGCCTTGCCTTAACAATTGCTAAACGGACTGGGCATTGATAAAAATTTGACATATGGTTGCCGTTACAATTCGCACAGCGAAAATTTTTACTCTCTTTCACAGGACATGAGTCCTTTTTGTGAGAAGAGTCTCCACAATTAAGACATTTTTGGTCCATGTTACAGAATTTGGAACCATGGCCATAACGTTGGCAAGTACGGCATTGGGTGATATGCTTTTCACCTCCGCCATACTTCCTATAAATTTCCCACTTTACACGCACATTATACAAAGCATGTGCTTTTTCAAAAAACTTTAAGTTGTTAACCTCATTGCGGTTAAAATGAATTAAATAATTAACAAGGGAAATTCCAGTTCTCTGACTGTTTTCGCCTCGTGATTTTTGTTTCATTAGAATTACTTGGATAGGGGCTATGCCAAGTAATTCTGTTGAAGTAAGTTTGATCTCATCAACGGTTTGATCGTTGGTGAGACCTTTCAAGACAACCTTGAACAGCTTGGCGTTCTTGGTGTCATATGTAAAAAATTTGTACATCTTGTCAGTTAAATACTGAACAAGACGATCACGACCCTTTACTGAGTCGGCTAATAAGCGGCATTCACCTCTACGGCCAATTTGATAGGTAACTTTAACGTCAGAAACAAACGTTGAAAGTTCCTTTTTGAATATAATAAATTCAGAAGAAATAGTTACCACAATAGGCGGAACTTTCTCCTTTTTTAAAGATTTTATATTTTGTATAGTTTCATTATTAATAACTTCCATTTCACCAGCTTCTTGCTCAGGCAAAATATCAAAAGGATTGTCACTACAGACAATCGAAGTGTCAGAAAGAGATGCCTCTCTTTTCCTCCCCGCAGCGATGCGAGGTTTCTTTTTCCGTCCAGCCATTTCAGGTGATACGAAAAAAGTTAAAACAAATGTTAAATTCAAAAGTAGGAAGTCTTGAGAAAGACTGATGGGAAATAACTTTCAGGTAGTCTTTAAAAGACACACTGACAAAACACAAACTTTGAAGCTATAGGCAGTCAAAGACCAGTCCACAAGCAACCGAAAAAACGTCTGATCTGTAGGACAGTTCAAGACGCACTGACTGACTATTATTACGTGTTTGCGTCGCTTAGTGTTTGGCTACGGTCATGCAGAACGCAAATAACGGCGCGATGCGATTCGGCAAGACGAAGTCTGTTGAAATGTATAGCTCAACTTCGCCTTAAAAGAGCTGTACATTTCACCACGGTAAGGCGAATCGCATCGCGCCGGCATTCGCGTTCTGCATAACCGTAGCCCTTGTTCCGTTCCCGTTTAATGATGTCGTATTAAATGTGCATATTACAATTCGGCAGCACTTCAACTTCTCATTTGCACAAAATTTAAAAATATCCAATGAACTTCATTCAAAATATCAGACAAAAAGAAATTACAATACTGCCAATGAACGGTCAACGTTCATTTACTAGAAAAAATGACTGACACGCAAGCAGCCAGGTTATCTTTCTTGTAAAAGTATTCTACTTCAACCTTGCGGTCGTGGCTCTTTTCAACATCGCTAGGAAAAATATCTAAATATGGCGTTTTGTAGAGCAACTCAAGAGCTTTAATGTCATGTATAAGCCAAGTGTGCCAAATGGGGTAAAACGGCCCTAGAAAGTTTTTTTTTTTTTAACCGTCAAAATCACTAAAATCACTGTAGTTTCTGCTAGACTTAAAAGATTTTACTAAAAATTTGGATTATCACTGTACCTTACCAGAGCTACCTACTCTATCAGAAGATAGGCAATTTGGGGTAAAACGTTCCTTGAAGATTTTTTTTCGAAAAATGCCGTCAAAATCACCAATACTGCAATAACTCGGGTTAGACTTGATAGATTTACTTAAAATTTAGATAATTACTCTAAGTTAATACGAACTTAAAGGCAAGATGACAAAAATGACAAATAGATTTACATAACGAAAATAAATATTTATAATATTTTTTTTTCGTCATGCAAATCTATTTGTCACTTTTGTCATCTTACCCTTAAGTTCGTATCTAACTAGAGTTATTATCTAAAATTTCAGTAAATTTATCAAGTCTAACCCGAGTTATTGCAGTTTTGGCGATTTTGACGGCATTTTTCGAAAAAAATCTTTAAGGAACGTTTCACCCCAAATTGCGTATCTTCTGGTAAAGTAGGTAGTTCTGGTAAGGTACAGTGATAATCTAAATTTCAAGTAAAACCTTTTAAGTCTAGCAGGAACTACAGTGATTCTAGTGATTTTGACAGTTTTTTGAAAAAACCCTCTAGGGCCGTTTTACCCCATTTGGCACACTTGGCTTATACATGACATCAAAGCTCTTGAGTTGCTCTACAAAACGCAATATTCAAATATTTTTTCTAGCAATGTTGAAAAGAGTAGGATGACCCTAAAAATTGACAATTTTTAAAAGAAAAATGCGTTTTTTCGTCAATTTACTCCTTTACCCTATATTGTTACCATGCGTTTTGAAGTACTCTTAATGTAGAATAATACCATCAATTTTTAGAAAAATTCCATCAAGTCTAGTAGGAGTTATTGCACTTTTTAAAATTTGGACGTTTTTGGACATATCATTTTCAATGGCCGTTTTACCCCACTTAATCTCAATGAAAAAAATTGAAATTTTGCAAAACTTCCTACCTTGAATAGACAAACAAATGCTGAAAATTTCAGCCCAATCGGAAAACATCAAAACAACATGCGGTTGCGCCTCTCGCGAACTGGCTCTTAAATTGTCATTTTTAGTTTGGTTGAATACCCTCCCAGCTGGTCTTGAGGTACAATGCTGGCCTAACAAGCCAGTTGTCGTAGGTTCGAGTCTCGGCTCGGGAGAGACTGTTAGTTGACCATTGACCAGTTGGCTGCGAAGTCTGTGTATAATAAACAGATGGTCGAGTTCCGAATAGGAATGTAGCACCAAGGCATTGCTTTTTTTTAGTTTGGTTGAAACTTTGCATAGACGTCTCTATAGGCAAAAGGTGTCATTTTATGCTATTGGTTTAATTTTTTGAAGCCCGACTCATTTTTGAGAAGCTATTGAAAATGCTATTTTGGGAAGGTATTGATGATTACAAATATTTTTAGGGCCAGAACGGTTTGTTTGACGCTTTCGATAAAGTTGTAGATCTTTCCGGAATCAGATTGACATTTGACCTTGATTATATCCTCTGGGCGATTCGTCATGCATTTGCAGACTATAACCAAATCGCAAGCAGTCAATGAATTTGGAATCTTTTAATTTATTTGCTGGGTCAGCTTGTGACGTATAAGTATTACATACTTTAGTATACACAGGTTTCCTTATGACGATTTCAAGTGTAAAAATCTCAGCTTCCACCTAATAAATAGCGCTCGAATTGCTCCTTTCACACATGTAATTTTAGTGATTTTCGAGGAAACTATCTTGCATAATTCGAATACGGAGTTTTACCTCAAACGTTTTGACGGTTGCACAGGAGCGGATGTAGGTTCGCATAAACCTAATTTTTACCACCCTGTAATATAACGAACAGGGATTCGTATGTTTGTTCGTAAAGTGCATGTCAAAGTCAAGTTCCTGCAACAAATTTTAACATGCTTATCTTCTCAATTTTTGCCTTCACCAACGTGGTCAATATTGGCTATCTCCAACTAAAAGGAAGTTACCTCTTCTGAAAAGCGAAAGGTGATTGGCCTGCTCATTAACAGGAATATGGTACTTAACCAAAAAACAATATAAAAATCCGGCAACGCGAATGGTTGGATAATATGCAATCATTTGCTCAAGCAAACAAGTAAAATTTAATCACTAAAGGTTTTGGACACTATCTATGAAGACGCGAATTACATTGGGGTTGGAGTGACTTTGCATTCGAAACAATGTCAGTGTAAATCGCACATAGTTTTTGAGCTTTCCTTTAAATCCGTAGCTCTGATTGAAAAATATTCAGGAAATCAAAAAAGCAACTAACAACAGCCTAATGGCAGTCTTGTGATGCCACGGGTGATATCAGTCATCGTCTGAATTGCCCGCTGAATTGAAGACAGTCGCACTTTCTGTTTCGGCCGGTTCGAGTGACTCGTAGGTAATTAACATAGATTCTGTCCGCCATGCACTTCATCTCGATACAAGGTTCTGGTATTCGCAAACATCAGCCGTGCAATTATCAGATTACTTTCAATTCAACAATCGAACCGGGCGGTAAGCCCAGTTCGCTGACTTTGCAACTAATTTGAGAAAAATTTTCTCAATCTGTGCCACACCAATCTGCATCAATCATTTCGTTCACTTTGTTTTCTTCGAAAACTGTCTGCTCGACTCAATGGCTGAGTCCCTTGTGCATTTGAGTTGCCAATAGAAATATTTATCATGTCATGTAATGAATCGTTTCATAGCTCATTATATGTGTACCCAGGTTTTTTGTTTCGCCCTGCAGTTCAGTTGATAACTGGCCAGGTGGAGAAAATGCTGTTTTTCTTCAAGATGGTCAAAATTTATTTAGTGTGGTTTGTGTGCATTTTCACTGCGTTAATTTTTAGAGCAAACCATGAAATTGTTTAATAAAATAATCTGGTAATTCTTTGAAAAATATTATCAATATGTAACGTAGCTTGAAATAAACCGTGCGCTCTCAACCGTTAACACCAAGAGAATGTTTTAGGAGGTTATCAACCACTTTCCTCCAGAAATGGGTAAATATAAGAACAAGTTATACATAATGAATAATTTGCCCAAAATTGGGAACGAGAAATACAGCGAATTTATTTGTTCAATAACGATTCACTTTATTCAATTTTTTAAAACGTAGACATCCAACGGAAAGGTTGTGTTGCATTTGTTAAACAAAGATATATTCATCACTTTGCAGTAGCTCAATATGAACACCAGAATTATATGACGGATCCGGAGCGGGTTTATAATCTAGGAAATTGAGTGAAGAAAGAAACTGATTTATGGTGTGCCAATTTTATTTGCATATAATAAAACAAGTTAATCTAGATATCACAGATTTCGCCATTATAATAATCAACCGAAAAAACCTGCTCAATTTACACAACACCTGAACTTAGATTCCAACATGGTTGATTGTGAGGCATACGTTATTTTCCTTTTTTAACTATGTTAGATATTTTAGTTTACTTTATTTGAAAATTTCTTATGTTACATTTTGTTTTAAATAATTCAGTTTTTTCAAATAAAAACACAACAAAAATTGTGTGGTTAATTTTGGTTCCAAATTCAAATCATTTCAATCAAAAAAGGTTTATATAGTGCAAAAAAGTTAACATTACAAAAAATTGTGTAAAATATGGTCGACAAATGTCATAACAGAAGCTACGAGAGCAGTAACAGTAATAATTTCACTTCACCTTCACTGAAGCTCAAATGTGTAGATGTTGCCCTAGTCCGTGACGCTATAATTATCAGAATAACATTATTTGTGCGATTCGGAACTTAAGTTTTTCCTGTTGCATTTTGATTACTCTACCAGCCATCACCGATGGTGGTTGTTGTTGCGGTCAGCCATTAGACGCACACATGAATGGGAAATTTTAATCAGCGGCGATGTGCTATGACATAACAATGAGCAATCAGCGGCAGAGAAATCGAATCATAATGTGCGAGTGGAATTGGTACGCGTTGGTTGCCTACTGCCTCAGGGAACGTGTGGCGCTGGGACCTCCAGTAATAATCATCATCATCGCTATCTCGTGCTGCAGTTTTCCGAACGTGACTACGCAGCAATATCGAGCATCGCACCATTTGGCAAGAGAGTAGGTGGTGCAGCCCTGCAGGACAGGTTCGAGTTTTGTTGGCGCACTGCATCACTAGCGCTGTAATGCACCTGCAGCAGTTCACGCGCCTAATTGGAATAAGTCAATTGCACATGCCTGGCTACTTCCTTCCAGAATCACCGATTTCCGATTTAACTTTAGGGTGGAGTAATGCTTTCTGTGTGCGAAAATTTCTCTCATTTCCCTGTCAGAGCTTTTGTTGCAGCGTGCGTGGGTCTCAAATTCAGAGCCTGTGGGCCTCGTCGATCTTGGGAGAAAAAAAGAAGGAAAGGAAAAAAACGAGAGTGATCGCCGACATAGACTCTCACTCTCAGTGGGTCCCAGTGTTTTGGTTACCGTTTTTCGGATGTGTGTGGGATGCAGGCTGTAGCAAGTGCAGCTTTGATGCCGACGACGGTGGAAAGCTATAAAACTGATCGTGGACACAAGAAAATGTTTAGTTACGGTGATGTGATCGTGCGGTTAGCAGAGTGAACGGAGAAGATAAAACTTTATCATACACAGGCGAAGATAGCATTGGTGCATCGAAACAACTCACGGAAGTTGTTGAAATGATTCGTTGGGTATGTTTATTTTGTGACTGAATGGATATATTTCATTGGATATGTGGTTCAATCGATTAACAAAAACTGTGATTTCACCAGAATATTGTAAACAATTAGTTGATGGCTGGTCAGTGTGTATTTCTGAGACGAATAAGCAGAGAAGGATTTGTTTTGAGACTGTGAAGTATGTGAAATGTCACTCGAAATGAAGTTTAATTTTTTTGGCGGGTAAATCAAATAAGCGGCAAGATTAATGCTGATGAATTTGGATGTGACTGTTGATCAATTGTTTAATCATATATACAAACACAAAGAATGTTTGGTAATGTGAAATCAACGACGAGTGCTTAAAATATAATGTCTTGTAAACGCGTGTTCGAACCGTAAGCATCCGTACCTAAATTTTGAATATCACTCAGGAATTGTAGTTCAACAACTCTAATATCGTATTTGTATGCAAAGAATCTAGCTGCTGCAAATCATTCTAATACGAGTGCTAGCAACATTTCCAATTACTAATCGGTGTCATGTAAATATTATGGCCAGTGAATTAAAAAAATGCTTCCATTTAATCTTGGTATAAGAAACAAAGGCGAACAGCACGATTTACGCACATATTATTTTCTGTACTTTGCACTTCAAGGGAAGACCAGAATGTGCAATAAATATTTATGTGTTTTATTTATCAGTTAATCTTGAATAAGTTTTCTATTACAATTATTTCTTTTTGTCATTTTTCAACCATATAAAAATTTTCGGCATCCGGGAATTCCTGGGAATACAATATCAATTTTCGAGTCCAGGGATATTTTTACACCTTGCTAGAAACCCTCTTCACGCAAAGATGGAATGGAGCAAATCTACGTCAATACTGTGCAAATCTATCGCAATGTTTTATTGGTCCTAAAACCCGAACAACGAAAAAGGTGTCTTAGCTATACGTAATTTTAGGCACGGGAGCCTACTTTTTTCGATGTTCCAGTCGGTGATAAGAACTAGTATTGGTGCAAAATTTCGAACAGGGAACATCCTTAAATGCCGTAGCTCTTTCTGCAGGTTTTCGATCGAACCTTGTGCAATTAGAACACATTGTATAATTTAGACTGGAACATTTGAATGTAGTATTGACTAAGCATAACTACACGCAAAAGTTCAAGCTTTAATCATCCAATGTGTCCTTTCAATTCGCACAGAATTTGCTCTGACTTCGCACAACCAATGCGTGAAACGCATAACGCTAAAGTTGTACAAGGAATACATTGACAGAGATCAAAATCAGAATATGTATCATATACACAAAAATCGTAATGTCTCGGTAAACTTCGGCTTCGGGCGAACGATCAGTTTCAAGGCGCTCAAAAAACCGTTCTTTACTTTCGCGAGCCGGTGCGTATCAACGGCTCGTGCATCCCTAAAAATCGTCAGCAACCGAAACAGCCAATAGTGAGCCTTGTTGCCGCGGAAGTTATTGACGCTGGTGTCAGTAACGTAGAACCGAATGCATGTGAATGAAACCAGAGTCATAATTAAATGCACAATGTTTTGGACTAATCTCATGTTTTTGTTTATTGTTGATGATTGAATGATGTTTTCAAATGACCTGATTCATGAATGTGAATCGATCAGACAATAATTTCTTCAATGGAGTCAGTACCCAACTTAACAGTATTGATTGCTGGTTGCACTGTTTTAACGATGCCAACCTTCTGATTAACGGCTGATGCTTTATAAGTGTAGTGGTTTGGAGCTGCGCAATACATTCAAAATACGCTAGAGCATCAAATGCGTTATGCCCAATGCACATGCGTTGTACTGGTTCCAATTTTAATCAGTAAATGCGCTAATTTCGCTCATAAATGATGTGGTTACGCACACTCCAACTTTTGCGTGTAGTGTAACATAGGCTAAAACAATTGAATGATAAACATATAATTTGTCGTCATCCAAATTAAGCATATGTTTATTGTCATTATACGAAGCCGAGTTATTCCCGCTTGCTGGAAAAATTCTAAGATAATTCCTGTCCGGAAGCAGCACCATTTGACTTCAATAATAAACTTGAGGCCTAAAAGCATCTTATGCGCTCTCTCGAAAGTCTTCGAAAAGCTAATTGGGAAGCAGATGACTTCTTATATTACTGAGAACAGTTTACTATCGGAGTTTCAAGCAGGTTTTCGAAAAGGTCACAGTTCTAAAACAGCGATCATCCGGGTATGATGATTCAGCTGTTGTGTTTAATAAAAAGGCTGGCTCTATTCTATTGTTGCTATATTTCTCCAAAGCGTTCGATACAATCGATCGCCTTAGGCTTTGTGTAAAACTACGGTTCAGTAAATCTGCTGAACTCTTATCAAACATATCTGTGATTACTTCGGGAATGCCGCAAAGGTTAGTTCTTGGCCCGCTGTTATTTTGCTGCTAGATACATGTTTTCCCTGGAGTAAGGTAATGTAATTTTTATTTAAAAATATAGAAACCATTAAATTTGGGATCCTCAAAATATTTTTTTTAAAACAAATAGTGATTTTAAGCAAATCGGTAAAAACATATTAAAAAAATATTTAGTGCAGGATACAAAACTTATTGTTTTGAATATTTTTAAAAGAAAGTTAAGACAGTGCTCACTTGGATTTGTTCAGAAGAATTTTCATGATTGTTGAATATTGAAGAGACAGTATCCTAAATCAATGACTATCATGTAGCAAAACGGGAATAGAAACGTTGTTGTAGAGATATTGGTGCGGGAGAATATTGAAGAAAGAGAATAGGAGAGAACAACGTAAAGCAAGAAGTGTTTTTTTGCTTTCTTTCACGACACCGCTTACCGTGAAACGCACGTGCTGTTTAAATAAACCGTAGCGTAATTCAGTCTATGGCCAACTCGTGAACAACATAAGAATTATTGTTCATCGCATGAAATTAACAGTAGGGTACCAAAGGAAACCGACTTCCCAAATTTTGTATAACGATAGGTATCAAAAGTTTAGTCTTTTAGAAAAAAGTCCCCATGAAAATTATAGCTTCATCATGCAGCAGCCTCCTTCCCAGAACCAGGTATAGTCATAAAATTCCATTTACACAGATAGACGTTCAAAGCAGCCTTCTGTTGCGTAGTCTGGAATATTCCTTCGCCTGAATAAAGTTCTGGTGCTGGACACCTTATTACCTCGAATCTAGCAACAGATTTGATTTTGGGCGACCGTTGTTTTCTCCATGCGCACGGAGACATATGTTTTACAAGTCCCTGGCAAATGTCTAGAAAATTAACATGTCCTTTGTAATTTCAAAGGTCGGTAGAATTCCACTATTTTGATCGATGAAAAAAGTATGAAATTGTTAATATCGATTATTTTTGCCAAATATTTAAAAAACGCATAAAACGAATTCGACTTCATTTCAGTAGTGCGTACCGCGGTGTACTTCTGTGTATTCTAACCAGAGTGATTCACCACTCTAATTTAGCACAGCTGTGGTGCAAGCAGCAAGTCTGTTAATTGTTTTGCGAGCACCAGAAACACAGCTCAACGAAGAAGCGAAAAGCGTGGTGCAACAAATATTAGTGCTTATGCTGGGCAAGCAGTGAGCGGTTGATATTCATTATGCTTTTTTCTCATATTTGGAAGAATAACCAGCCTGACCTCAATATTGAAAAAATAAAATAAAGATAGTACCCTAACACAACCCCCTTTCCTTCAGCTACGCCATTGATTAATACAGATAAACTTAAAAAAAAGGTGAAAAATTTTGTTAAAGTAGTTAGGAATACACAGCCACAAAGTTTCATTGTAATCGGGGAGGACATAATAAGGTACATTTTTACTTAAAAGTCTAATGTTAGATATTTTTTAAATTTCATTTTTGATAACAATAATCAGATTTCAATGATGCGATATTATTCTTATAGGCATGTCAAGTCATGAAAATAATACAGAAGTTATGATTATGATCACATTTACGGAGATTTATTTTCATGGGTTGAATCATTCAATTGACGGTAATTTATCAAAATTAAAAGCTTATCAACGGAAAGGAGACGAATTTTGTCCCTTCATAATGGTTATAAGTCGGTTTGTTTTCCATCGATTTACTTTATTCTTGCAGCAATCGTTTGGAAAATCATACACGCATCCGCCCAAATACAGAAAATTGTGGTTTGATTATGCGAACTATTATACTATTAGAAATTTTCAAGCCTTGTTGAAACGAAAATTACATCTCTGATTGGTCGCTTACTGGCTTTCCTTAAAAAGGTCGACAGAATGGGTACACCTAGTCAGCCGGAAATGCACTGGGACATAAAAAGCCTGCTTCTGGTCAAATTGATTACATTCCTTTGGTTGATGGTTTGACGCACGTACGTTCGTGCACGGCGGTAGTTTAGCGGATTGCGTAGGTATCAGCTGGTTTTCCGAGTTTGCTTTCGGCTTAAACAGTTCACTTGCCGGGTGGTCACATATCTCAGCAGCAGCGCGGTAGCAGTAAACGTTTCGATTTGCCGGTTGAGAGCTCCGGCCTTCTTCCCCGCAATGAAACTTTGCCTTTTTTTGGCAACAACACAAGCATGCAATCAATCTGCCGCGGCCGTCCAATTTATTAAGTGTGAGAACAGCTTTTACAATGTGTGTTGTCGAGTGCCTTATTACCCCACTGTCGTGGGGGTTTTTTAGCACAAAGGTTGGGGTTGGTCCATCTGATTTTGAACATCAAACTTATATTCGACTCGAGGCAACTAAACAAGTAATTGAAGATTACTCGCCCAACATGTGAAAAGGGCCCATGTGCCATATGTAAACAAGTCAAGTTTATTTGTTTTTTGATGAATACAAGCGAAATCTAGCCTTACCAATTTATTGTTAAAAGAGTTTACTCTTAATCAAACAATCTAATTTGTACGGGTAGATTATGCTTGTATTCATTGAAAAACGTGAAATTGTGGCTTGTTTACATATGGCCCATGGGCCCTTTTCACATGTTTAGCGAGATTAATCTTTTCTTCAAAGGTCTCAAGTGCTAGAATTTGGAAGTAAATGCGCTCTTATTCTGTTCAGTCAGTGGTATTGTGTTTTTATGTGCGAATCAAAAGTCGATAGCCCTTCACGGGCTCGTTTCCTCGAAAACTCGAAAATATTGCACTTGATTTGAAATGTTAGAACGGGTGAACAAAGGCGGTTATTTCGACTTTACAGCATGAAACATTAAAGAATTTTGTGTTTTCTAGCCGCACAGTTGCAATATAATGCAACACGCAACAGCGAGTAAAAGAAATTGCGCTAGTGAGTTGTGGCAGCAGCAGCAGCGGATTGCAGCAGTAGAAGTAGCGAATTGTGATGGTATGAGCAGTGTGTTATGCCAGTATCAGCTGGCTTTCCGAATTTGCTCTCGGCTTAAACATATCACTTACCGATTGGTCACATATCTCAGCAGCAGCGTGTGTTGACAGAGTGCCTTATTCCCTCACTGTCGTACTAGCACAAAGGTTGCGATCAGCATCATATTCAATTTTAAACTGTAGACTACCCTGCTCAAACAAGTAATTAATGATTAACCATTTTTTCGAAAGGTCTCAATCGATCACAGACATATATTCCGTACTCTAGTACGGCACAAAACGTGCAAATTGTCCTTTACTCCAAGCAGTACAGAATTACTTTAAAGTGTTGCATTATTCTTGTACGATAGACTCCCAGCACTTATTTAATGAAGAGTTTCTTTATTTGAGCTTTACAACCTTCTTTTTTATTTAAAATATGGTTTAGTGTTTATTTTTCTAATTTTCTCAACTTTAATTTAATATAACTTCAAAACGAATGCATTTGCGGAGTTAATCATCATATGCTTTTTGATCAAAAAATAACTGTGCAAATCATTTTACTTCATTGAATTATAACTTTAAATACCCTTGAAAAAAAAAATTAGAATAAAGTTGACTGCTTTTTTTGTAAATTAAAGTTTAGTTTTTAATTAAATTTTTTCGTAATGTATAATTTTTTCCACGGTTTATATGTTTCTTATAAGCAAAGATGACTAGTACAAAATTCCTGACTCTTGCAGTATACATCGGACACGATTGTCGCTGCCCGTGAACAAAAGTCGAACTAATTTGTATACTGGTAATTTGAAAATGACGGTAAGGTGGAGAAAGGTGAAGCACTTTATTTTCGATATCCTTGTATGGTCCTGCCATCTGATTTTCGTTTTCATCTGGCGGATTATGCACGATGACTCGGTTTTGCTAATAACCATAGTTTTATGCGAATTCAAGTCATCAGAGGGCAGCACTAACCTTTTTAAAGGTGTCGAGGGCAAAATGTATGAAAAAAAAACTGGAAGTCATGAGTCTTGTTTTTGTCATCTTTGTTATGAGGCAGCATTCTTTGCCTACAAAACATTCTCAGACAGTTTTTCTATACATGCAAAAGTTTATGGGCTGCAAAGTTTTGAATTAAAAATTATTCTTGGGTCCAAAAACTTTTTCTATTACCGGAAAATACTCAGTTTACTGCATAAGATACGTGCGCAAAATTTCATTCAAATCAAAAATAGTCGATGTCGACGATAGGTCATTTGGCGCAGTTTTGTTTAACCATGATCAAAATCCACTACAGCTACGCAGTAGTGTGACGTTCACCACAATTTGATCAAACTGTGCATAAACAAGGGTATGCACGAAACTGACCCGATTTTCAACCAAAAGTTCAGCGTGTTCATTACACTTCATTCAAAATGTTGGTACGAATTGACAAAGATGGTTAATTCGGTTTACAGCACCTACTCGAATTCTTTGCTCGCGTCTGCCACCAGAAACAGAATTTTACTTAACCCAGCCGCACAGCTGCAATATGCAACACGTAACAGTGTAATAAATTGTCGTGTGGCTGAGAGTGCGATGCATCATCCCCTGTCTGCTTATATTTGACACTAGAAGAATTTGGTTGTTTTCCTTGTAAACCGCAAAAGAATATAATGCTTTTTTTGTTGTGTTACCGAGATTTCCATTAATTCAGTTGCGCTGCACACTGAGCTATAAAAAACCAAGCTGAACGAAATTATTAGCGCTCTCATGGTTTAACCAATCGGTTTGCAATCTTCTAAAAAGTTGCTTGGTATAGTAAGGGCTTCAATTTGGATGCTTAGAATAGTTTGCGATTTGACCGCAAAGATGGCGCAGCAATGCTAACTTCTTTGTCTTACACGATAGAGCTTTGCTGCTTTCGATAAAGTTGTAGATCATATAATTTTTCAAAACTTTGTAGAATTCATGAAAATTCCATCCCTGTCAGTTTCTGAGATTTACGAGTTCTTGTTAAATTTGTCTGAATTTCATGTTTTCTTATAATAATCTTGTGAGTTCAATCAAAATAATTGCTCATAAATTTTCCCGCAATCGAAATTGAATAATCCCCTTCTTTCCTGTTGAGTACGGAAGTTTTTCGAGTACTTAACCCTCTAGTGCCCAGTGCCGCCTTTAGACGGGCTTCAGTCAAACCGCTAAAAAGCTTCAAAAAGGACTTAAAAAATGTTTATAAGGCTTCATAGTGATTTTTTCGAAGTCCGTCTAAAAATTAATTTGGGCACTAGAGGGTTAAGTAAAACTATGACATGAAATTTGACAAAATACAGGATTCCGTGAATTACTCACCTCATTCTTTTTATTGTATTGTCCATAAAACATTTTGTATTTTCTGAAATTTTGAAAGATGTGATTTATGTTGTGTTTTTGTTATATTTCACTTTAAATGCAACCATAGATTCTATGTAAAAATACACTTATTGTGAAGTTATTGCATGGAGAACTTAGTTCAGAGCTCTGATACTCTATCAAATCGATTTTCGGTCAAAAATCGAAGTTTGGCTAACACAGACATTGCGGCTCTATGTTGTATGCTCATCCGCAGAAACATATAGGACAAGCGCGTAACTGTCTTTTATTTTGTTACTTTTTTGTCTAATGTTTGGTTATAAAACACAAGAAGTTTTAAAAACCAGCCCGAAAGCAACAAAATCTTTTCCATTTGTTTTGGGTGTGGCCATAATTAAGATAAGGTTGTCGATATAGTCGTCACGCTGACACAGGATTTGATCATAATCAATAAACAATATCTTTATATAACATTTGAAAGTCGTAATTTTTATTGGCAATTTTATTGTTTTGTTTGCCTATTTGACAGCAGACACGCACTTAATTCGTTGGTGCTCTAAAGCAACCAACATTTTCGGTGCATGCGGCTACAAAGTGAACAAAAGATCTCGAAAAAATATCAATAATAAACAAATAATAATGTGTAGTCTCGACGGTTTTGCTGTTCTATTTTATTTTTATTCAAAACCAGCCTTGAATGACGTGACCTTTTGGAATGGGTACCCAGCAGCTTATGCACAACTCACGAACTCGAAAAGTAAAGTTTGGTGTTGAATTCCTCCTTATTGTGCTTCCAGTAACACTAGACCACACTTCTTATAACTTCCTGCAAATTTACCAGGCATTTTTCATATCTAAAAATAGTACGAGGGTGGTATCCAAGATACGACCGCATGTTTGACGTAGGACTACGATAGTTTTATATTTTATTTAGAGAATTTAGACTTTGTTCGATTTGACCACGTTTCACTCTCGACACGGCACACAAAAGCCAAAAACGAGCGGTTATGTTTAATCATAATTTATAGTTTTCTTGTTTTGGTTTTAAACAATTCAAACTCAACAACCACCAAGAGAAAGGCATTGTGTCCATTATGTTGCCGAAACCGAAACCAAAATAGACATGATCAAAGCAATGCCGTGCTATACCTCTAATTACTCGGAAGGGTCATATCAAGTGTCTAGGTCGTTGAAGGCTTCATGCGGACGTTGTGTTCCGAATACTTTCAGATTATTGAGCCTTAATCCATCAAACGACACCTCTAACAACTTACAATCCTAAAACTAGTTCATTGGTGGCCACATATTGTTAAGGTCATATGCCACCAGAAAGTCATAAAAAGAAAAGCGTTTATTTTTAAAAATAATTTAGATTATTTGTTTGCAGACATCTATTTAAGAAGAAATAAACACTGTTTTTAACATTGATGAATACCTTTCATCCTAATGCAGTCAAATTTCTTCAACACGCGAAAAGGCAATTTTTTATATAGGTCTTAATTAAGAACGATTTAGTAGAAAGCAAACTTACTTTTATCTTCAATTGCGCCTGTAAAAGATAGCTCACTCACCGATTTCAAAGCAGTATCATTGTCAGTTTCATGCAACTGCTTAGCAAAGAAGTCACATAAAAAAATCCTGTATTTACAAGTTCGTTGGAAAAGTGACGATAAAGAGTTGCAGTTTTTAGTAGAAAATCTATATTCACAAATATTTTGAAATTGACATTGGAATTTATGAGGATGTAACATGTCACAGTCATTTTTTTCATTTTTGGCCAATTGAAACATTTATTCATTAGGCAGAACCAGAAAAAAATTAATCAGTTTTATGATACCAATGAAAAAACAAACAACAAAATGCCATATTTAAAAGTCATCCGGCTGTTTCCTTCAAGAATAAACCTAGCTCGGTTTGATAAACAACATTAACCTCTCCAACTGATGTTTGCATAATGTTGTTCAATTACAAGTCTGGCAATGACAGGTTGTGTTCATATGTTTAGTATCTTTACACGGTTGTGTTTATATGTTGTGTTGTGCGACAGGTTGTCTTTATATGTTTAGTAATATTTTCTTGCAGATGCTGATGTAATATTTTTGTAATTGAAAAATACGAATATGAATGTTTGAAACCTAACGTCAAGATGCATATAATTTGGGTTTTCTCTATACCACAACCGCGTAATGCAACTAGGATTGTCATATTGAATTAAATTTATTTAACTGGAAAAATAAAACCATCAGTACAGCTTAAACGAGCTATCTGAACTATCTGTTTAAAAATCTTTACGAAGCATATTGGTTTTCTGTTGTCTTGCAAATAGACTATAGTTGGTCATTTAAATAAATCTGAGAAAAACAGAGTGTAGAATTCAAAAAGACAGCAACCCAATGCAACTTCTAATTTTAGGAATTTGAAAGAAGTTTTTATCATTAAACATGTATAAGAAAATCACTACGGTTGCAGTTCAAATGCCATCTACTCGTCACGACAACCAAAAGGAAACGAGCAACGGGGTAGCAAGCTTCTGATTAGTAGAATGTTAACACAACTTTTGTTGAAGAGATATTTTAATTATTATATAACAATCTTTCGCAATATTCTACCTGTCGATTAAGACATCGGTGTTTGAAATCTGTTCAGGGGTAGTAACACAATAAGCACTTTAAAACGATGACAAAACATCTGTTGCAGCTATATAAAGCGAGCTCGTGATTGGTTGAAAGCTGCGAAACTGAACTAGAAGAAGTGGATTTCAACTGAACTTTTTACTAATTTATGTTCATCGTACAATATACAATGATATGCCAACTATTGTATCACATGCTTTGGCAACCGTCGTCGTTCGATCAAGGTCAAAATCCGTTCAGTTGTAATCACATATTGGATGCAACATCCAATATCGTGATATACTGTTGCGTACAGAATTATTTTATCCCCGGTCGCACAGCGTAGTGTGCGAACACGCACCACTGTACGTCGACAGCAGCTACATTGTTTCCACTTGGCTTGACTGCACACAAATGGCAATCAATGCTACTGCACTGACGACGAGCGACCGTCTTCTCATATGAACTTTCCGAAAGAGCTTTACTTTCAAGACATCAAAATAGTCTAGGTTCATAGAAGCAAATATCAGTTGACCTGTTGGGACGGGGAGGTTCTGTCCAATTTATTTTTGCCACTGAATAGAGGTTGTCATAGCAAGCAGTTGGTGTCCACTCATGAAGTCTGTGCCAGGAGTGCTCGCATGTGATTGGTACATTGTTCGTAAAAATACGACCTTGAAACTTTTCATCAATTTTCACTGTTTAACAATTAAGTAACAATGATATATGAAGAATCACAAAATTGTCCATCATTTTATCAATCCAACGACATATTGATTATTGTGATCCATCATGTGGTTACATCAGTATTACCGTTTGAAATCTTTCATTCCGACGTTACATCTTGGTTTTTAGTTTCCTCAGAATGTATCTCGATATAGTGCGGTTAGACGTAGTCCTACGTCAAAACGTTAAAAAAAACTTTAACTCACTGCTTATGTTTTTTTAACACCATGAATACACAAAGCTAGCTGGTGAAAAGAAAACTCAACAAAAACAATTTTCGACAATTATTCCGACCGTGGTCCATCAGCGTAATTGCAGTAAAACTGTGATCACGTGAGCAAACACACTCGGAAGATAACCCGTAATGGCCGGGGGTTTGGTGCAAAAGCATCTCCGTTAACCTTTCACGTTACTAATTGTCTGCGGTTGCTCGCAGCCCGGAAGTTCATCCAAGGTTACCCCGGTCGGCGGTGGCCATTGTGGGCACCTGAAGTTGCCCAACACCGCTTTCGTTTATGATTTATTATGAAAGCCAGCCAGTAAATAAATTCGTCCGTTCGAACCCCTGTTAGCCTGTCGAACGTGGTGTTAAACGGTTCCACTTGATTTTTTCCGGCTCTTTACGCTAACGAGTGGTCTAAAAATGGTATCCGACGTTCGGCTATTATTAGTTTTTTTCTTCTTCTTGTTTCTGATGAATCATCGCTTCGGAAAGGTTTAAAGACCACGTTGTCTGCATTTTCACATCACCGTTGCTGCGAACTATATTAGGTAGGTCGAATCGAGATAATTTGGCTGATTAGATGTATCAGTTTAAGCTCATTAACGAATCGGTAAATACGGGTGGAGCGTTTTTATTTTTATGATGGAGCCTGTCTGGCGACCTCAATTGCGTAGCTTTTAGAATGATTTCAAAGCATTGCTCGACCATTTGCCGAATCGAAAAGAAAGTGCTTATTTTGCTTTCGGTCTCAGCAGAGAAGGTCTCACCTTATCACACCTTTGCTACTGGTACGTAGAAGCACAGCACCGTATCATCAGCTACGAAGAGATGGGCGTAATTTATGAAAAGTGGTGCATAGTGAAGAGAAGTGAAAAACTTAAAAATTGTTAGTGATATTTAGCTGTGGATTTTGTACTAATGACTGCAATTTTAAAAACAAACTATTAGGCGGGTCAGACGCACTCAAATGAAAGAAGAGTGTTATACTTATGGTGAAAACATATGGTTTAATAAAACTCATACCGTAAATATATGAGTAAGTTGGTCAAATGCATTTCTCTTCCTAAAATATTCGTTTTTGTTTTATTATTTACTGATGCTATGAGGTATAAATCTGTTGGACCTGAAAAAAGCAAAATTGATGCTTTTTCAAGTCCAATAGTTGTTTCCGGGATCTCAAACCAAAAATCATTATCTCCAGACGACATTGAATTCGCCAATCTTACAAATCACCCATATCCGTTCTAAGAAAATGTATGAACCGTGGGTATTTCACAACCCCCCTCAAAGATGCTGTCCACGTGGGATGTGAATGGCCCCCAATACTATATCGGAATTAATTATTTTCCATCATACAGTCTTCCAGTAAACAACTGGGAGATTCCAGCTTAGCTTAATAAAAAAAACAATAGGTTCTTTGACGACCGACGCTGGTGGAAAAAGTACTCCGGAAAGTGTCTTCAGAGGCTTGACCCTGTCGGTTTTTATTGATTGAGTTTCTTTCCCAGTGACAGTGTTTGTTTCGTTTTGCCTTTCCACGACCATAAATCACAATGGGGCGATTTTCCATCGCTGAGAGGGAAAAAATTGTATATCACATGTTTGGACATAAAATGAGTCTGAAGGTGATTTTTTTGCCAAGTTGTAACAAAAAATGGAGAATCAAAATACACAGTACCAGTTCGGGTGTTTCTTCGATTAAACAGTGCAATAATTTATTATGCCTTGGCTTCTATGTATGATTTTTTCATGTATTTTAACGCAAAAACAAATTTCCCCGAGTTTGAACATATTTCACTTTGAGGGGCAACAATAGGGCCTTTTTGAATTTTTGAGAAACAAGAAATTTTCTATGTTTTTACGACGCCCTTTTGTCCCCCTTCCCGCAAAAAGGGGAGTATCATATGACGACAAATTGTTATTGTATCTTTGAGTATCTCTCACACTCTTGATATTACATTAAACAGATTTCAAAGAAGTTAATCTAACGTCGCGATAAACCGTTTCTAGTATTGTATGGGAATGGGACACCCGAAGAATGTTCAATGCTAAAAGATGGCGCTGTAGCGGTAGTGGTAGTAAAATCGAAATTTTCACGAGTATTTTGCTTATTGACCGGAAAAACTGCTATAAATTACCCTGTTTTTGTATTATTCTAACTTTCTAGTACGTTCACTCAATGCAATCTAGTATTACAAAAAAAAAACCTAATTTTTCTTAACAACTATATTGAGTCAACGGAGTTGTATAAGAAAATCAAGTTTTTTGATAAAAATATACTGCATATAGTAAAAGTAAGTACTAGAAAGTTAGAATAATATAAAAACAAGGTAACTAATAGCAATTTTTCCGGTCATTAAGCAAAATGCTCGTGGAAATTTCGAATTCACTACCACTACCACTACAGCGCCATCTTTTAGCATTGAGCAATATTTCGGGTGTCCAATTGAGGCAAAATTGACATGTTGCTGACATTTTTCGTAGATCAGACCTATCGATTCCTGAGACCTTTTCACTCAATGAAAGACATTATTCGACTACCACTTTTAGATATTAGTGCATTATCATTAATGCTCATACAAAATCGATAATATTTCACCTTGTGAGGTATACTAAAACCACAGACAAACAGACGTGCCACTCGATGACGATTTCATCGACCAGAAAAATAACGATTATTTTGAAATATTGCTTAATGGGCAGTAATGCCGCTAGTGTCGCTATAAGCAAGCGTGTACATTCATGATCAAAGACAAAAACCGTCAGTGATGCCGCTGGTGTTGATTTAAGCAAGCAGTGAGTGTAACGTTTCGAATAAGGACGAAGATTTCTCAGGGTTTTTCTTCGAAGAGGCACGTCTATTTGTCTGTGCTGAAACCAGATGGGTAAAGAAAATGCTAACATGTGGACAAGCTCTTGAAATTTTGATATTTAGCTTTAAAACAAAATGGGGTCGAAAAAACATCGGAATTTTCTTATTTCTCAAACATTTAAAATGGCACCACTGTTGCCCCTTAAGGTGAAATGTGTTCAAACTCGGGGAAATTTGTTTTTGCGTCAAAATACATCAGAAAATCATGCATAGAAGCCAAAGCAAATTTTTGTTTCATTGTGTTATCTCATTGATATTATTTATATTATTCTGTGAATTAAGACACAGGCCAAAAACATATTTTTTTGGTTTTCCGAATCTGTTACCTCCCTTTTCAATATCACTTTTGTTCATGTTTTGAAATTTTCAACAGTGCAATCTACATGATGAATATCTAAAGATAATACTTTGTTGGCACCGTGATGTTTCAAAAAATCTTAATTATTATTCAAAGGATTGAAACTTCGATGGAACTTAGGTGATTGTACTGATTTGCCTTAAGCCCGAAAGCTTTAACATCGCTTTTTAAATTTCAAAATTAATGACAAAACTTTTTCATTTATTTTTCTATATTTTGTGAGTTGTTAAAGTCTCGGCAATTGGGTGCGAAGGATTTGAGAATAAATTTTCCAAGTCGGTTGCTGTTTTCGTTTACTTTCCGAACTTACACCGCTTCTAAAGAGGGTTGAAAATAATTTTGCTTGTTGCGAGAAAATTCTCGTGCGCGGATAAGAACCGGTGGGGTGGCAATTCTTAAAATTGGTTAATCAGATAAGCGTAAAATGCTGTAAAACAACGTGTTTGTAAACCTTTATGACGTAAAACCAGGCAAGCATCAACACGGCAAACTCAGTATTTAATGGGTTTTGTTCAATTTTTGACGTAAGATTACGTCTTTGTTTTCTATACTGGAGTATATTTTGTGAAATTGACAATGAAAATGTTTACTGCCAAGAGCACAGTATTACCCTATCAGGGCCGGCGTCACACTATTTTCCCGAGTGGGTAGTAAAGAAAAGGGAAGGTTCATAGGTCGGAACAATCGCCATGGTGGACGAAAACATGCGTGTAGGCAAGTTTTTGAATTATTTCTTGGTTTTATTTACCAATTTTCGCGACAAAATTGTTGGAGCAGATCATACGCTTCAGTTGTGTCCAAAAACTCCCAAAGGGGACGCTCCATCTGATTCAATGATTGTTTCGAGAATTGGGCCGATGGCAGATCCAGCTAGCACACCGCGTTTTCGCCCTTATGATTTTTCTTGATGAACGACGCAACTTTCGGCAGGCACTTCTTACTATAAATTTCCCCGTTCACGGCCAGTCCGGAGTGAAAGAAGAGCGGTTTTGACATCCCCTCCTCGCTGATTGTCAGCCACAGCAGCACTTTCTTGGGAAACTTAGTGTGTCAAATGAACTTTACCTCGGAGCTCACTTCCTTCGTTGAGGAAGTAAAATACGAAATGCCTTGCCAGTCGTTGCCATCCATGTTCATCAGGTATTTTCACTGTTTGGCCGGTGGCACCAACCTCCGAGCTTCTTACCGCTCAGGATCGTCGGTCGTTCGGGACCGGGTTTTCTTTCGATTCTTGTTTAATATTGTCAAGATATTGTAGATGCCGAAACGGGCATATCAGGCGTTAGAGTTCAAGTTAATTTTTTTCTATGATTCATGCTGCATGGGTTGTTTCGGTTTGACCAATGAAAAATATGCACAAGTGTAATTCTTGAGGTTTTTGAAATCGAATTTTTTTTGGGCAAATCGCTTAGAAATGCATGAAATTTGTAACTAGATTTATAAACTCTCGCTGAACGATGTTCATTAATAAGTGGTTACTCGCACATGTGCGTAATGTTCCTAAGTACCACTGAAAGGTGGTGTTAAGAGCCGTTTGCATACGTCTAGATAGAGTTGCATCACATTTTCCCCGAACAATAAGGACTACGTCATTAGCATAGCCAATGATTTTGTGCTCTAGCTGCAATGGCTTGGTTAGGAGAACGTCTACCACCAGTGCACAGTGGTCCAGATCGTCGATTTAGCGGTATTTAATTTTTTGTGCGAAAACAGCTGTTGTTAGGTTAATAGTATATCTGAAAGATATTTTGTGTTTAAAAAGGGTTTCTTTTTAGAAAATAAAAATTAGGGTGGCTCCATTTTTATCAAAAATAGCAAAACTAACTTTTTTGCTGATAAAGATACGGTTCTTTTTTGTTCAGAGAAGTTGTAGATCCATTTATTCTAAACAACTTTGCCGAAAAAATCTAGTCTCTATCTTGCATAGTTTTCACGGTATGATGAATTTAATATAGCAAGTTAGGGTGTCGCTGAAAAATCTATTTTTTTCGATGTAACTTTTTTATTTTTGATTCCGCTTTTCCGATTTTTGATTTTTGGCCACCGCTGCCATTGGGAGAGTTGTTTGACAGCAGCATGAGAAGACGCAGGTTTCCCTTTGTCATTCGGCTGCGTCTCCTGATCGGGAAGTCAGTCGGTCAGGCTCTCCTCTTTCCCGCTAAACGAACCAAAGATTAGTGATGAAACCGAAGGTCCTCTGTCCAGCAATTCGCTGTCGAGGATGAAATCCTCCTCCAGTTCTCCTCGGTTCTGCCTGTTGCGTAAGGTCTTGTAGGAGTGTACGCCATGGAGCTTGTTAACTCTGTTTGTTCCGGCAGAGTAAAGTTTTTATTTATGGAGTTCATGTTTGATCCCACGAGTTTGCTACGAAAGAAAGGTCCATTGCGTGACACGGTAGCCTAACGCAGTAAGGCTGAAGTACTTTGGAGTGCGTCAGGTATCCACAGGCTCCGTTAGCAACTGGGAATTGATTAAGCCTCCCTCAGCATTCATTTCTCGGTAAGGGTCGCATTACACCTTAGCTTAGGGGTTTGACCATTAGATTTAACGTAACAGCCATGGTTACAACCATGGCTTATTACACGGTTATCACAACCATCCTCCTTCCCAGGGGCTTTGTACCCTCCGCTCCAGATCTCAATAACACAGTTAGAATTTTTTAATGCATTTTTACACAAAAACAATTTCCTCCGAGTTTGAACATATTTCACTTTAAGGAGTAAATGTCTGGTCGCAGTGGAAAATGTACCCAAAATCGAGTCCGGTTTCGACTGTGTTAAATTTCCTGCAAATCTCTACAATTGCGGGGCTAGCGCTATGATCCTACTGACAGTTACAGTCTCTCCCGAGCCGACACTCGAACCTTCGACGACTAGCTTGTTAGGCCAGCACCGTACTTCGAGACCAGCTGGGAGGGTTAATTTTAAATTGACTAACCATTATTTTCCTGTACGGACTGAATCACTGTGACGAGAATCGTTAATGCAATATTCCGCACTACTATTATTAGCAATACCGTTATTGAGAGTAAGTGGCATGCTTGTTAATTATCCGTGTTTGAGTGTAAATGTTTTTCCTTTCCTTTTTAACACTTTTTGCTATACTATACCGACGCACATGTTGCAGAATTCAACGTGGGGGAAGGAGGTATTATGCTACTTTCAAGTTATCAAGTTTTATCATGGGTTTCCCATTGATCACCCGTTCTTAAGAGCTACTGAAAAGCACTCGAAAAATTCTCAATAAAACTCCATCATCAATAAATGCGATTCACCCTATGATCGGTTTTAAAACACACTTGATATACCTTTTAAAACATTTCCAAGAAACCTACCAAAGTTTTGTGGTTCTCATTTTCAAGAAGAATCTATCTTTTGAAATAATTTTGTTTTATAGAGGAGAATGCAGTCTTGAGAAAGAAATATCCAAGGACTGATTTTACTGTCCTATTCTGTTGTCTTGAAAAGTTCAAACTAGTTTTTTTTACGCGCAACTATTTTCTTTTTAAGAATGCAATAAGTAAATGCGAACTTATCACGGCACACAATGGGGCAGATTGGTCTGTTGGCGCGACAAAACCTCATAACTCCTTAACAGTTGTTTCCACAGTGTTCATATCTTCGGCAATGTTGTTCACCATAACTTCTTGAAAAATGTATTCAGGCAGCTTTAATTTTTTTTTCTACAGATGGAGCTGACATCTATCTTTTGAAAAAATGTTGCTAGCCATTTTGTTTCTTCGGGAAAGTTGTTTATATCATCAATTGACATAAAGTTGTCGAACATATTACAACTGTAGGACTGACCGTTAACGAGATAAAATTATTTTCATTATTCATAAACCCAAAATTTCAGTAATGAATAACTGGGACTTAAGTACATATGTTTCAATTTCAGATATATTCGAACTTTCGAGTCATCATGAAATGAATTATTGAAGGTTTGTAGTTGCCTTTGTATAGTTTTTTTCAACCTATGATGTGTCATCATATTTGAGAAATAATATAAAATATAGTTTTAATGTTATTGTTTGTGATGAAATGTTTCAAAAAGGAACATTGTTCAATTAAAGATTAGTTGGTCATGTTCCCTTTCTAAGAGCTCCTCTTGTTTAATTTTATGCCATTTAACATGAATACTAAACGCTTACTTTTATTTAAAACACTGTTCACCCAATAACAAACTGTTTCCTAGTACTAATAATTATTTCCGAGGGGTCTTAATACTACTGGACGTCAGTTTCGAAAGACCCCCGAACACAATCATGGTCGTGTTGCATACACCGGCATTCAGCAAAGCCTATTGTAGGAAAAACATCGATACAGACACTGCTGATTGACGATTTTTTACATGAATTGACATGAAAACAATCGTTGCGAAAACTCGAATTACTCGAGAAAACGCAACTAGTAGCAGCTGATTTTTGGTTTAGAACTAGCCTCCCTTGTATTTTAGTACAATAATAGTGTCATAGCAGAACAACGTAGAACTTTATGTTTTTCATATTGCCGAAAATGAGGAAAAATTACAAAAAAAGTTGTTTTACACATTATGCCTCCTACGAACCTATTTTCAACAAAACTGTCTTAATATCACATTACCTATTAGTTTATACTCTATTTTATGAGGATCATATGAGTTAGCTAATTATTTCCTAAGTATTTGCATGCCCTACTGGAAAATATCTGAGAAAATTTTTTCTTCCATTTTACAAGCTTTGTGAATCCTCACTTTAACAATATTATAGCACATTTTCTAAATTAATTTTCAAAGTAAATTATCATACTACTGCTGTATTATCATCTCATACTACTACTGCAAGTATAAAATAGAATGAGGCCTGAAAACTTAACTTCATTTTTTTAGTTTTGTTGCGACTTTTTTTGGTTCTGCCCCACAGTGCGGCGCTATGATTTTTTTAATATTTATTTATTTATTTCGTCAACAAATGTAGACTACAGTTATAATAATGCAATGTTTTCTTATATTCTAAACATTATTTCCAGTAGTTAGTAGTTTTTTTATTTGATTTCTGCCCATGGTGATGTCGATATTTTCGCAGTGGTGATTATAGAGACGCATCATGCGATTTATTGGGCCATTTTTTGAGTAGTTAGTTCTGTGAGAGTTTTCTAAAAATATTTTACGCTTTCTTAATTGACGACTGGGTGCATTAAAATTTAGTTGTGATAATAATTTAGTAGATTGCACGTGTTGAGAAATAATGTCATTGATAAAATAAATCATTGGAAGTTCGCGGCTTTCTTTAAGTACTTGTATGTCTATAAGCATGCAGCGTGCTTCATGTGATGGTGAGGGAAATGCTGTCCAATTTAGCTTACAAAAGAAATTGTTTTTGGACAGATTCAATGCGTTCTTTATGCGTGACAATATAGGGATTCCATACAATGCTACAATATTCCAGAATTGGTCGAGTCGGACGTATGTAATATATAATAGTTTGATTGTATATGGGTCTTGAAAATTATGGCCGAAGCGATTCTAAGGATCTTGTTATTGTTTCGAAGGTACCTTATGAGGAATTAACATAAAACCGTCTATGAATATGGCAAACAGACTGTGATGCACTCCTTCAAAATAATTGTCTTTTGTTAAGCTCTATTTAAAGTTCCGAGCGAAGTGAAAATCTCATACAAAATGTTCAGTTTTTCACGTGCGTGAAGAATGCAACCTGCAAAAATTTTATTTCGCTTGGAATGGTAAACAAATTCGATCCAGCGAAATCGAAGGTTGTGGGTCGAATTAGGCTTACTTTTTTCACGCATGCACACACTGTTAAAAAAAGAAGCAGCTAGCAAGAACTTGACATTCCAGCGCGATTATATTCTCTCAGTTCCGACCAATTTTTACTTCACTCGAAGTGTAAACTCGTGAATTTCGCAACCGAGATTTCGCGACAGATTTTGCTAGCGAAAATTTATGCTTTTTGCCAATTTTTCTCCTCGCTTGGAACTGTAAACTATGCTTTCAATAAAAAATTGTTGTATTTTAATGGTTTTGAAAATTTTAGGTGAACCTTGGGAAGCACCTTCGAATTACTGCTCATTATTACATAACTTTTTTTTAAAGCTAATGAAGAAACAAATGTCAACATGCTCGTATTGTGACGTCATAGGGACCCGATACCCTTGATAGTAATGCTTTTGTGTTCGCACAGTCTAAAAGGTCATTGTCCGATAAACACATGTATCGTGGTTGCAGCAGTAAATCTGAAACTGTGGAGACCGGCATAAAACAAAAATCACTGTTCATTGGCACTGGTGCATCGACTGATGGGTGAGATAGCCATAAACAAAGAGGTCACGTTACCGTCAAGGTATCAAATTGCATTATCGGTGTTACCTGACGTGTGGTTATTCTGCGTTTGTTTTGTTAGAGTTGAGTGGACTTATTCAACTCGCTCTTTGAGGCTGTTTGCTCGAGTGCTGCTATGATTACAAACAATGTAAGGCGTGAAATTTCGCTGATTATGGAGATTTGGGAAAACACCCTTCAGTTGCCCCCATAAACACGATCATATTGTGAAATTTTCAAATAACAAAAAGCAACAACAACAAAGCGGTTTGTAACGTTCACTTTAAAGCCAACTTTCAAAAATGGTGATGAAATAACGCTTCTGGAAGTTGTCGAAAGCAAAAAATGATTCTAGTTCCTACTGGAAATTTAATAGTAATACAAATGTACGTGGATTTAGACAAATATCTCTTAGATTCCGAAAGGAATTTAATTAACATAAATCAAATAAAGCAAGCGAAAACCTGATGATAAAGGTTGATACATCGGATAAATACTGGATCAATCGATCCAGTCCGTGAAGTGGTCGGAACCAGCGAAAAACCGTTCGCAGTCTGTTATATTTCCTCGTCGAATACGCCTTCGCTGGATGAAAATGAAAACTTATTTGTGGAAAGTAAAAAATCTTCCAACAGAGAAAGAGGTAGAGAGACGGTGACCGGTCTCGGTGGCAATAGACATTCAAGTGCTTTTCGATTTAACACTCCATAGGGTAAACCCCCAAGTGTCTGCTTCTTTTTCTGTACGTTTTTCAGTGCACAGTATTGTAGTCGGCGAAAATGGTGATGTTACTCAAAAAATCAATTAAATTATAATATGCATCTTATTTTTCAACATTTTCAAATTTCGCGAGCAATTTTATTGCAGTAGTTAATATTTTTTTTTATTTAATTCCTTTTAGTTTTGGAAAAGTCTAACTGCTCAAATGCAAAGTAAACATTCGCCGTGTGAATTTCCAAAACAACTGCTAGCGGAATTGAAATTAAAAACACACAACACTCATTATTCACTGCTCTGACATGCACTTGGCAGCCACGAGATATGACTCGGGCAGGATCCGGACTTTTGCGAGGCCTTGCCGTTGGACTTTCATTCGATTTTCCTTTCGTTTTCGATTTGTTCCTCCACAACACATGTTCATATGAAAACAAACTGGCTGGTTTTCCTGGCTCTAATTTTGCGGTTATTTTTGTTATTGTTGTTGTGTTCCGACGACCCGCTAAACTGTACTCGTTCCACAGAGTTGAAGAAGGAAACTCGCTCTCTTATGCCATCAGCGAGTAAAAAAAACTGGTCTCAAAGTTTCTTCCTCATCCAGCGGTAGCGTGCGTGTGTGGCATATACCTGCTACTATTTGGACATCTCCGGTAAGCTCTTCTACCAGCCGATGCTTTTATGCGGCGCAAAGCATAACATCAAAAAAGCGGCCGCGGGGGCTTGCAAGCCTGCAGCAGCAGCAGTCGTATCAGCAATAACTGTAACTGGTGTAAAAGGCATGAAGTAGTTTTCGCTTTCTTCGGAAAGCGGGAAAACAGGAAACGTTGGCCAAGCCGGCTGCAGTCCATTCTATGAGATAACATATTTTACGACAGTATAATTTATAAATATGTCATAATAGCAGCTATTGCCAATTATAAAAAAAAATAAGGTTTACGCGCAGTGCGATGTTTTATGTTTGCATTTCTCGACATAGCATGACAATGCCATTGCATAAAAAATCACAGGAAGGTTGTATGCAAAGCCACAACCGCAAGGTTGAAGTAGAATACTTTTACAAGAAAGATAACCCGGCTGCTTGCGTGTCAGTCATTTTTTCTAGTAAATAAACGTTGACCGTTCATTTGCAGTATTGTAATTTCTTTTTGTTTGATATTTTGAATGAAGTTCATTGAATATTTTTAAATTTTGTGCAAATGGGAAGTTGAAGTGCTGCCGAATTGTAATATGTACATTTAATACGACATCATTAAACGGGAACGGAACAAAGGCTACGGTTATGCAGAACGCGAATGACGGCGCGATGCGATTCGCCTTACCGTGTGAAATGTACAGCTCTTTTTTAGGCGAAGTAGAGCTATACATTTCAACACATTTCGTCTTGCCGAATAGCATCGCGCCGTTATTTGCGTTCTGCATAACCGTAGCCAAACACTAAGCGACGCAAACACGTAATAATAGTCAGAGTATGCATGTAGATGAAGATAATTATAGTTAATTTGGATTATAGCGCAAAACGAGAAAATATTAATTTGTGTTCTTCAAATTTCAGTTGTTCAATTTTATATCCGATGAAAAGTCTGTTTATTATCTGATGAAGCTTTTATATAGGCCAAATGATGCATTCCCAATTTACTAGGTCCATAACTCTGTCGACCGTGCTTGGGAAAGCGCGGTATAACGACCAATCAGAGGTCAAATTTTGTGTTTTGACAAGGCTTAAGAATTTTCAATAGTACAATAGTTCGAATAAAAAAATTGCAATTTCATGCATTTGGTAAGAATCTTAGAAGATTTTCTAATCGATTGCTGCAAAAACGAAGGAAATCCATCGAAAACTAACCGATTTATTAGCATTTGAAATTGGACATATTTCTCACTTTTTTCAGTTTTAGATTTTCATTTCACATCCCTATGTAGCCAAACTTCCTGAGAGAAGTATTCTACTTTAAAAATTAGACAACTACAACAGAATTTGATTGCATCCCGCACAGAATGTCTGCTTGTGTTGATGCCAGAAAATTATTAACCTTCAATTATTTTTTATTTGCCTTGAAAAAAGCATGGTGTGGTTCAAAATCGGTTGCTAATTACAACCTTTGAGCTGCCCTAACATTGGGGGAAATAAGATACACGGACAACATGCACTGTGGAAGCTATTTCACATTCAGTAAATTAAACGGGTGCGACAAATTTAAATTGCTAGGATGCAACACAGAATGCTTGCTTGCGTTGACAAAAATTATTAACTTTCAATGACTTGTTTATTTGCCTTCAAAAAGGCATTTTGATTTCCGAAACTGGATTTCCTGATGGCAATCATCATGCTGCCCCAACACGGGGGGAATAATGGCTGTCTGGCGACACACGCTGAGAAAAACCGCGCTGCTCCTGAGACGTGGTGACCAACCACAGGGCTAGTGCTGCTGCTGAGGAAGGACGACTAATGTTGTCGCTGTCTGATGCTACGCTATGCCACAGTTGTGGCCGCTATACGCTGGCCTATCCACAGCCAAGCCACAGTTGTGGCCGCTTCCGCTATCGATGGTACCCACTGCTGCTAAGGGAGGACTGCTGTCGTCGCTGTTCAGAACTGTTATGAGCGGCTTGGACTAAAACAGGCTCTTATATAGGGATGAAAATAGGAATGAATTATTTCACGTACGTGGTGGAATGATATAGCGATCATTTGATAAGCTCCACCTCTTTTTTCAGTTTCTAAAGTTTTTCCTCAGTTTCGTAGCACGGATGCACAAAAATGATTTCTTGTCGAGCCGGACCGATAGCACTCTCATTGAAGCAACAAAATAACATGTTTTGTGTCGTGTTGTGCAGCTTGGTTGAAGAAAATGTTCCCGTCCCCATGTCGCATGTAAGCAGATTATTGCGTTCAGTAGACAGTAGATAGTGTATCCAGCGAATAAACACCGATGGTGCTCTCACACACGCAACGGTTTTAACCCGTATCTTATTGCGGTTTGTAACATCAAGCGATTTCGTTTGCTCGCTGTTGCGTGTTGCATCATGTTGCAACTTGGCAGCTGGGAGACGACGAAATTCTGTTTACGCTGATTGATTGAATCGACTTCATATAAGCTCTGCATAGTCGGACTAACTGCTTTTGTGAATGCGTACTAACAGGGCAATTTATTATTCAATGTCGGTTATGCTGATCGCAGCCTTTGCGCTGCCCCTACAGTGGGGGGTTTACTAAATAAAGTGAAAGTAAAAATTAGACAACTACAACAGAATTTGATTGCATCCCGCACAGAATGTCTGCTTGTGTTGATGCCAGAAAATTATTAACCTTCAATTATTTTTTATTTGCCTTGAAAAAAGCATGGTGTGGTTCAAAATCGGTTGCTAATTACAACCTTTGAGCTGCCCTAACATTGGGGGAAATAAGATACACGGACAACATGCACTGTGGAAGCTATTTCACATTCAGTAAATTAAACGGGTGCGACAAATTTAAATTGCTAGGATGCAACACAGAATGCTTGCTTGCGTTGACAAAAATTATTAACTTTCAATGACTTGTTTATTTGCCTTCAAAAAGGCATTTTGATTTCCGAAACTGGATTTCCTGATGGCAATCATTATGCTGCCCCAACACGGGGGGAATAATGGCTGTCTGGCGACACACGCTGAGAAAAACCGCGCTGCTCCTGAGACGTGGTGACCAACCACAGGGCTAGTGCTGCTGCTGAGGAAGGACGACTGCTGTTGTCGCTGTCTGATGCTACGCTATGCCACAGTTGTGGCCGCTATACGCTGGCCTATCCACAGCCAAGCCACAGTTGTGGCCGCTTCCGCTATCGATGGTACCCACTGCTGCTAAGGGAGGACTGCTGTCGTCGCTGTTCAGAACTATTATGAGCGGCTCCGGCTGAAACAGGCTCTTATATAGGCCAAATAGCATGTTTTCAATTGCAAGGTATATGATTCTGTCGACCGTGCTTGGGAAGCAAGCATATAACGACCAATCAGGGGTCGAAATTTTCGTTTTGACAAGGCTTGACTATTTTCAATAGTACAATAGTGTGAATAATAAAATTACATTTATCTTATTTTGGGAAGAATCTTAGAAGATTTTCCAATCTATTGCTGCAAGAACGAAGGAAATCCATCGAATACTAATCGGTTTATTAGCATTTGAAATTGGACATATTTTTCACTTTTTTCGGTTTTAGATTTTCATTTCACATCCCTATGTAGCCGAACTTCCTGAGAGAAGTATTCTACTTCAAAATGTGAATGTGTACACGTATACCTACTAAATGAACCGGGTAATAACCAACATCAACGTCAATTTAGTAATTTGTGCTACAATTGTGTCCGAGGTGTGAGCTCGAAAGTATAAAATAGACATAACGCTTCCGGAGCTTGAAGAAGATAGCAGCATTGAAATGAAAATTGAAGATGGGATTTTTAATTTACAGATAAGTATTAATGGGACATTTTTATTTATACTATACGTCGCATCATGATTAACTTGGATTATGATTATTAAAATTAGATTAGTCATTTCGCTAATTTTTGAATTTTCAATTTTAAAGTGCCGATTTCTACGCGGGTTGTTTTGATGCGTTTTTTTAAACGGGATATGTTTACAATAACGCGGATTATTTTTACTCGATTCGGAAGATTAATTGTAAGCGGTATCAAATAAGTTTAGTATAAATATATCGAATCTAATCTTTTAAATGCGGTACAATCAACCGCGTAAAAAGCGACCCCAGTGTACTTAAAATGCTAATCACCGAACCGCTAAATTTTCATTATAACACGAGAGAAAATATTTATAAGTTTTTCCACTCTAGGAATCCGACGATATATGAGCCGTTGAGAGCAAAAGTGGTACATGTGCCATTTTTACACTTTTTGGGTTTTTTGCATAAATTGATGCAGAACGCAATAATGTACTAGAATATCCAAGAAAAACCGAGATCTGATAACCTAAACCAAAATTATAGCCAACACAATTTTTGGTAATTAACATAATCACAATTTCGTTGAGAGCAAAAGTGGTACATGTCCAATCTGAGCATATTAGATGAATTGTAAGTCGAGGATCTTAGGATATTAAACAATAATGTCTTCAGCAAAGTTGGTCAAGTGATTGAGTACTTTCAGGTGAAGATCTGTCTGCTTTGGAATTTTCTCACTACGTGGTGCTAGTGTACCCGTGACTATTTTGTAGCAGAAAGCGTTTTACTTATTTCAGTATCAACTCGTATGCTGTTACCAAATACATATACACCAGCGCCACGTAGAGACAGAATTCCTCAACAAACAGATCATAATTCTATAGTACTCAATCACTCGGACAACTCTGCTGAAGACATGAATGTCCTAAGATTAGAGAGCTATAATGCATCCTTCATGCTCACACTGGACATGTACCACTTTTGCTCTCAACATTTTCTGGTTGTCATTATTTTTATGTTTTTCCATTGAAGTTTGTGTAAGTTTCTCAACCAGAACTCGTTATGCTTTCATGTACCGTCTTTTGAAACCTTTCCAGCATTGATTTAGTGCAGTTGTGTTGAAAAAATTGTTGGAAATAATTTACTATTTGAGTATTTTCGTTTACAGCATCTCCTGAAAAATTTACTTAATGGCACATGTACCACTTTTGCTCTCAACGGCTCATATACATCATTAAATTTTCGTTCATGCCTCTTGAAACCTCTAAACTTGCAGTGAAACTTGGAATACTTCTCGTTCAATTCCCCGTAAAGTATCGGACAATACTGAGTTTCTAAGTGGAGTAGTGGATTTATGATTTCGTTAATTTTTTAATTTGTTATTGGCCCTTAAAATGCCCTTAAAATCATCGAATCGCTAAATTTGCATCAGGACGCAAGAAATATAAAACATATTCACTGGGGTCGCTTTTTACGCGGTTGATTGTACCGCATTTAAAAGATTAGATTCGATATATTTATACTAAACTTATTTGATACCGCTTGCAATTAATCTTCCGAATCGAGTAAAAATAATCCGCGTTATTGTAAACATATCCCGTTTAAAAAAACGCATCAAAACAACCCGCGTAGAAAGCGACCCCAGTGTATAAATGTAAAGCAGCGTAACAACCAGTAAATAATTGACGATTACTGGATTCAAATTCACGTAATTTTTTTTCCAAGGTGGCGGAGGTGTTCCGTTGTCACTCCAGGACAAGCTAAAGAAGGTTTTACGGACCGCGTTCTAGATGAGCTGACTCTCGGGATCCAGGGGGGACCCTACGTATCCGAACCTGTGTAGATACTGCCTGAAGCAACTGTGACAGCACAGGATCTGTGTGGAAGTGTGTTTCTCCATGGCTCCTCCCGATACAGCCACACGCCTGTACTGCCGTAATCTCGCAGACTGACGTAAGCGCAATTTTTTCAAATATGGGGTTCTTATGCCAATTTGTTCGTTATTCGAAGACCCATCTTTTGGTATCTTTCTTTTAGTTGTAACTTATTCATTGCATAAAAACAAGAAAACGAAATGACGTATGCACCATTTCAATACAAAAGTGACAAGTAACCCGTTCGTTTTTGGGCCGTATTGAAAAACGGATCAAATGGATGTACGTCATAATGTTGTATCACGGCAGTGTAGGTACTTTTCAGTTTACCACAATTACGTTAACGCTTTTTGACGTGGCTCTTGAACGCGAAATTGTCGTCAACCATAACCCTCAACAGCTTCAATGATCGCTTTGTGGTAATGGTAGGGGAAAGGGGGCAGTTTCGGACAGAGCTCAAAAAAACAAATGGTGCAATTTTCAACCAAACTTAAAATATAAGTAAGTTGGCAGCCCTTCCACCATCATCTACTATATAGTTTGATAGCTTTTGGTTGTTTATTACTTACGAAAACAACACAGTGCCATTTTTCATTCATGTTTTTAACCGTTTGAGCTTCAAGTTGTAAGTATTTCTCTAATTTCTTTGTGAACGATTTAAAAATTTAAGTATACCACCTTAGTTCGTAACTAATATGCAACGAAAAAACGTGATAACATCGGGGGAAACAAAGATCTTATTTATTAGATAAAATTAAGATTTGTCTTCGGATGGTGGTGGGGCACATTCGGACACTTACCAAATTTGTGTTTGATTGTTGTTTATTAACAAATATCGATTTAGACTGATTCTCAGTCATAAAAATGGTTCGGATCTACAAAAGGAAAATCAATAGAGCAAGCATCAACGATGATGAGCTGAGAAAAGTTTCTAACGGAACAATGTCTTTGAGACACGTTTCTGATACCTGCGGAATTAAAAGAAGTTCTTTGGTCTGTCGTCTGGAAAATCAAAAAAAAAAACGGAAAAATCAGAAAGCTTTTCTTTCAAAAACTCAAATCAACAAGTATTTACGAACGTGGAAGAAAAATTTCTAGAGAATTATTTGATCGAAAGTTCTCAAATGAATTATGGATTGACGTACCATATGCCAAGGCGATTGGACAATTGTTTTTCAATGTTCTGGAACACTTGAAAAAGGCTCCAGAAAGCAGCGTAAGTGAACCAATTTTGCTGTTGCTTGACAATCACGAATGCCATTGTACTTTAAACCAATCAAATATTGCCTAGGAAATGGCTTAGTTCTTGTATCCTTTTCCCCTCATAGCCAGTTTGCTCGATTTTTATTTCATGAAATAAATTTGAAAATGCCCGAAACTACGCCACACACGGGGCACATTCGGACAAGCAACAAGCAGCCAGCAACAGCCAGGATGAATTCAGATTTTTTTAAAAGATAACAAAAAAAATATTAAAAATCGTAGAAAAAGTGTCCGAAACTGCTCCTCTCTCCCCTACAGTCTCCGACTCTGACCATCATCCATTACTTTTATTTACGGTTGTTCACAATCGTTACTTCTGTCTTAGGATGCGCTAATTTTATTTTTCTGGAGTGTATCTAGTTCTCGATTTTTCATATAGAATACACCGACCTTTTAATTGACTCGCCGTAAATATCTAGCGTTATGTCATCTGCAAAGCTCACAACCTTTACAAGGAACACTAGCTGCAACACGTCGTCATACATGACATTCCACTATACCGGGGCCAGAATGAAACCTTGCAGTACTTCTGCGGTGATTAGATGCATTGCTTGCCCTACTACGTGTTGTAAACTAGTACACGATTGTGGTAGTAATACTCCAGAATCTTGTAAAGCGACACCGGTATGTGGATGCTCCTTAGCGTGTGTGCTATGAAGTCCCAGCTGGTGCTCATGAATGCATTGTTCACGTCTAGCGTGACGGTTGTGCAATTCCAACACTCTGAGAGCATGGCCATCCTGATAGCTAAGTTCATAACTCCATTCGGTCTCGGTTCCTTGCTCATATTTAAGGAGTTGGCGATTACGATGAGTTCTATTGGACAACCGAAGACCCAGTACTTGGTTCGTGGCGTGAAAAGAGTTGCTCGATGATTCATTCCAGCATCACTGGTGATTACTCCGCACTCGCACAAAGCCTCTCGAAACAAGCCCTCTTGCTCGCCTTCATCGCACTCCTCAGCTCAGATGTTGCTGATTCAAATGCTGCATCGCACTATGTCCTTTGGTTCGCGTACGGTATTCTCCGTCTTGCACGCACTGAGTGATCTCCTATCGCGTCAATCGACCAGTATACAGGTGGCTCTCTTTTCCTAGGCTGGCAAGTCCTTCACGTCGTGGTCTACACTACTGATGTAGCCATCGTATATCCTCCGGTTCGGGATCTGATCTAGGCTGGAGAATGTCATGTCGATGATCGACTCCACACTATTTCTCCATAGTTACCAGGTCGACTATTTGAACGTACTTTTAGATTGACCAACGTGATGGAGCACAACAACTACAGTAAAACACTTCGGCAACCGCGAATCCCTCGTTTGAGGTTGACACAACTTTCTGAAACGGGAACGTTGCGATATTGATCTGTAATGATGGCTAAGTCCGCCAACGACTAGAGTATCCCAAAAGGTGGGGGTATACCCGTAATACTGTATACATCACCAGATTTGGCAGAAAGGGGCAATTTGTGGCATGAAGCCCAAGAAGATTCTTTTTAACTATTGATCAACATTCCAAAAAGATCAGTAACTACAAATTTGATACTTGTTCGTGTCTCGCTCTGTACCAATCTTGGATTGTGGTTTTCAAACTGATGATATTTACCTGGACTTGCAGGTTGCGTTCGATAAAGTGGACTACGGGATACTGCTTGGTAAAATGTTTAGGCTCGGTATGATATCGGGTCCCGTACGTTGGTTCAAGTCATATTTGACTGACCGTAGAATTTGTGTGAAAGTGTAATCTGTTGTTACTGACCTTTCTTTCAATATGTAAGGAGTTCCTCAAGGTAGCAACCTGGGTCCGCTACTTTTTTCTATCTTCATCATTGATGCTGCTCTTATGTAATCACCAGGATGCCGGCTGTTTTATTTTGACGATACGAAATTGTTAGAAAAAATAAAGTGTTTGCGTGATTGCATTGAGCTACAAAAATACCTGAACACGTTTGTGAGTTGGTGTGAAACGAACTGCTTAATAGCATACTATAGTATATATAAATGCACCACAATTTCTTTTCATAGAAAAAGTTTGCAAATCGAATTTACACATTCTATAGAAAACCAATATCTACTTCTTGTAGAGTTCATAAAAGATCTCGAAGTTACTCCGGATCGCAAAATGACCTTTCAAAACTATTAAGATACACGCAAAAGTTGGAGTGTGCGTAACCAGATCATTTATGAGCGCATTTACTGATTAAATTTGGAACCAGTACAACGCATGTGCGTTGGGCATAACGCATTTGATGCTCTAGCGTATAATGTATCAACCGATGTTCAGAAGGCTTGCATCATTAAAACAGTGCAACCGGCAATCAATACTGATATGTTGGGTACTGACAAAATTATTGAAATTATGGTCTGATCGATTCACTTTCATGAATCAGGTCATTTGGAAACATCATTCAAACATCTAAACATATAAAAATGCAGCTCTGTCTGTCTGTCTGATCCATATAGGCTTAGAAATTACTGAACTTATCGGCGTGAAATTTTGTACATGGGGGTTTTAGGGGCCGAGAAAGGTGACTAGGATAGTTCGAGACCCCTCCCTCTTCTGAAAGGGAGGGGTCCCATACAAATGAAACACAAACTTATGCACATCTCGAAAACTAACCAACCAAATGGAACCAAATTTGGCATTTGGATGTTTTTAGCAGTAACAAATATGTCCACATTAGTTGGACACCCTTTCCTCTTCTGGAAGGGAGGGGTTCCATACAAATGAAACACAAATTTCTGCACATCTCAAGAACTAACCCAATAAATGGAACCAAATTTGGCAGGCGGATATTTTTAGGGGCAACAAATTTATCCATTATAATTCGATGCCCCTCCCTCTTTTATAAGGGAGGGGTTCCATACAAATGAAACACGAATTTCTGCTCATCTCAAGAATTAACCAAGAAAATTGAACCAAATTTGGCAGGTGAATATTTTTAAGGGCAACAAATATATCCATAATAGTCTGACACCCCTTCCTCTTTTATAAGGGAGGGGTCCCATTCAAATGAAACACAAATTTCGCACAACTCGAGAACCAATCAAAAAATTATCTTACAATGTCAATTTTGAAATCCAAGATGGCGACTTACGGTTTCTGAAGAACAGCGGAAAGTGACCAAATACCACCCAATGTGAGTATCTTCGGAATCGAAATAATGCACAGAAGCGACAAATCGATCTCAGGAAACATTTTGAATTGTAAGATGGCAACTTCCGGTTTCTAGAGAAAAGCCGAAAATGGCCGATTCCCACCCAACATGATTATACCGGAACCAGAGTGATACACAGGAGCTAAAATCGACTACAGGCATAATTTTGCATTTTAAGATGACGACCTCCGGTTTCTGGAAAACAGCCGAAAATGACCAAATAACACCCAATATGGATATTTCCAGAATCAGAATAACGCTCAGGGGCCAGAAATTGTCTTCCAATGCCTTTTAAAATTCTAGATGGTGACTTCCGGTTTCTGAAAAACAGCGGAAAATGACCAAATACCACCTAATATGGATATTTTCGGAATCGTAATGATGCGCTGATGCCACAAATCGATCTCAGCCAACACTTTGAGTTGTAAGATGCTACAACTAAGTAAAATCTTACAACTCATAATGGTTTGAATTAGTTAGTTTATTTGACACGGCACGATACATTTTCTGTTTTACTGAGCCAAGTACAATTCGTATTAATTCTACGTTAGCAGGGAAAAGAGGGAGGCCTTTTCTTTATTCTCGCGGCCGACTACGAGCTAGTGGGGATTTAAGGTGAGAGGAGGGGAGATACAATTTTGACTTAAAACTATTTTGGAACTTTGTTTTTCAACTGGAGCAATTGTATTCTTGTTTGTTGTGGGTTCAAAATATTTGTGTAAGCATAGATGCGGGCTCTTCGTTTCCGTGTCTTCAGCATAGCATGTTTGTATCCTTAATCTGACAAATAGACAAAGAAAATTTTAAATTTTAATGTCAGCGTTTTTCAGAAAGCAGTATAGCTGTGTCATGTACTGCAGATCACCGCTTCCCAGAATGTCTCTAACGGGAACGTTCGGTTGTTTTCCTCGGGCCCGGAGGGAATCTATAAGCTCGGACCTAACATCACAGAATTCGGCACAAGACCAAACAACATGCTCGATGTCATGGTAGCCATCGCCACAAACGCAGTGATTACTGTCTACAAGCTTTATACGAAAGAGATGCGTGTTTAACGTATAGTGATTGGACATAAGTCTGGACATCACGCGAATGAAGTCCCGACCTACATCCAACCCCTTGAACCATGCTTTCGTCGATACCTTAGGAAAAATGGAATGTAGCCACCGTCCCAGTTCATCTGAGTTCCATGATGATTGCCAACTGTTGAGTGTTCTCTGACGCAAAATGCTATAAAATTCATCATAAGCAATTGGTCTTACATAAATATCGCCATCGATAGCACCCACCTTAGCTAAAGCGTCAGCCTTTTCATTGCCCGGAATGGAACAATGAGAAGGGACCCACGCTAAGGTAACCCGGTAATTTTTATCTGTTGAAGCACTTAAAAACCGCCGTATTTTCCCCAGGAAATACGGGGTGTGCTTCACAGTCTTCATCGATCGCAGAGCCTCAATGGCACTGAGACTGTCTGTGAAGATGAAGTAGTGGTCTATGGGCAGGGTTTCGATGATCCCAAGAGAGTACTGAATAGCAGCAAGTTCTGCGACGTACACGGAAGCAGGAGCATCGAGTTTGTAGGAGGCGGTAAAATTTTCGTGGAAAACACCGAAGCCAGTGGACTCACCTAGATTAGATCCGTCAGTATAAAACATTTTATCACAACTCACCTGTTTAAACTTATTTAAAAAAATCTTTGCATTGTTAGAAGTATCTAAAGGTGCGACATTGAAGGGAACGTATGAAGAAGGGTTAAAGCCATGTAGTCAAAATATAAAGTCATTAATCTGGTTTGGGATTGAAGATCGACCAACCTCTCGAAATTTTCAATTACTAATGTCCTCATGACCGTACATCGAATTAGTAACCGGTAAGAGAGATTCCAAAAACGATGTTTCAACGGAAGAATACCCGCTAGCACTTCAAGACTCATCGTAACCCAAGGCAATACGCAAACAACGATATTGTATTCTTTCTAGTTTTATAATGTGCGTTTTCGCAGCGGAGCGAAAGCAAAAACAACCGTACTCAAGAACTGACAGTATCGTTGTTTGGTATAACCTCAGAAGGTCTCCTTGGTGGGCACCCCACCAGGTTCCGGTAATCGTACGAAGAAAATTAATCCTCTGTTGGCATTTTCGTGTCAGATACCTAATATGGCAAGCCCAGGTGCATTTAGAGTCGAACCAGACCCCGAGATATTTAGCGACTAAAACCTGAGTGATTGTTTTACCCGTTAGTAGGAGCTGCAGTTGAGCTGGGTTATGCTTCCAAGAAAAAACGACCAGCTCAGTTTTATCCGAAGAGAATTCGATACCCAGCTTAAGAGCCAATTCAGACAAATTGTCTAAGGTATCTTGCAATGGTCCTTGCAGATCGTTAGCCTCGCTTCCAGTAATGGATATAACGCTATCGTCTGCAAGTTGCCGTAGCGTGCATGAATTTGCAAGACATTTATCGATGTCATTGACGTAAAAATTATATAAGAGAGAACTTAAACATGAGCCCTGGAGAAGGCCCATGTAACTAATTCGGGAAGTTGTCGAATCGCCATGTGAGAAATACATATGCCTTTCTGACAACAAATTGAGCAAAAAGTAATTCAAATTTGGTGAAAGCCCCTGCGAATGAAGTTTCGCGCTTAAAACTTCTACAGAGACAGAGTCAAAAGCCCCCTTAATATCCAAGAACGCAGAAGCCATTTGCTCTTTTCGAGCAAATGCGAGTTGAATTTCAGTAGAAAGCAACGCTAGGCAATCGTTCGTCCTTTTGCCCCGGCGAAAGCCAAATTGAGTATCTGAAAGTAAACCGTTTGTTTCGACCCATTTGTCTAACCGTAAGAGGATCGTTTTCTCCATTAATTTCCGGAGGCAAGAGAGCATAGCAATCGGCCTATGAGAATTGTGATCAGAGGCAGGTTTCCCGGGTTTCCGAATAGCAATGACTTTTACCTCCCTTCAGTCATGCGGAACAATATTTAGCTCAAGAAACTTGTTGAACAAATTCAACAAGCGTCTTTTTGCAGAGTCGGGTAGATTCTTCAACAGGTTGAATTTTATTCTATCTAACCCTGGAGCCTTATTGTTGCACGACAGGAGAGCCATTGAAAATTCCAACATCGAAAATGGAGGCTCTTCCGTAGTTACTAAAAACGCGTCGCGAAAGGTTTTCTGTTCCGGTACAGAGTCCGGACAGACCTTTTTGGCAAAATCGAGTATCCAGCGATCTGAATACTCCTCACTCTCATTCGAAACGTCACGGTTCCGCATGCGCCTGGCGGTATCCCAAAGAGTGCTCATCGCTGTTTCCCTCGACAACGCGTTTACGAACCGCCGCCAGTACCCGCGTTTTTTCGCCTTTACTAAGCTCTTCATCTGCCTGCCCAGTGCCTCGTACTTTCGAAGTAGATTGACAGTGCCGTACTCCCGGTAGTCCTTATACGCCGCGGACCTTCGCGCGTACAGCTCAGAGCACTCTTTGTCCCACCATTTGTTGGGAGGGCGCTGTCTTATCGTTACCCCGGGTATCGGTTTCGTCTGAGCTTGAGTCGCGGCGTCGATAATCAAGCCAGCTAAGAACGCGTATTCTTCCTCCGGAGGAAGTTCCTCGTGAGTCTCGATAGATTCCGCTATAAAAGACTCATAACGCTTCCAATCAATATTACGTGTAAGGTCGTAGGAAATATTGATTGGGCTCGGAGGAGTTGAACCATTAGCAATTGATATAACGATTTGAAGATGATCACTACCGTGGGGATCGTTGATTACTTTCCACTGGCAATCTAACGCTAGTGATGTCGAGCAGAGGGATAGGTTAAGCACGCTTTCACGGGCTGGAGGATTGGGTACACGTGTCGCTTCCCCAGTATTCAAAAGTGTCATATTGAAGTCGTCGATCAAGTTACAGATTAAAGAAGATCGGTTGTCGTCGTACAGCGACCCCCATAGCGAACAGTGAGAGTTAAAATCTCTCAAAATCAAAAAAGGTGCGGGAAGCAATTCTGCTATATCAAGGAGTTGCTTCTGTTCAATCCGCGCGGATGGGGGAATATATAACGAAACAAGGCAAAGGTCTTTTCCATTCATATTCGTTTGAATGGCAACAACTTCAATATTCGAGATCGAGGGGAGGTCGATTCTGAAAAAAGAATAGCACTTTTTGATCCCTAAAAGTACCCCTCCACCGTGTGAGTCTCGATCTCGACGAATGATGTTGAAATCGTGGAAATTAAGTTGGTCATTTGATTTGAGAAAAGTTTCACAGAGCGCGAACGCATCACAATTGTATGTGTTTATCAAATTAAAAAAAAAAAACCGAATTTGGGGATGATACTTCTGCAATTCCACTGTAATACAGTGACAAAATTCTTAACCTCTTTCGACGTATTAGTCATCGAAAGATACGATAGCTGAAATGAGGGGCCAAGATGCTGTGAGTTGCTTCAAAAAGGTTTTCACTGTGGGGAGAAGGGCAAGAAGAATGTTTTGAAAGGGATCTAGTATGTTGAATGTTTAAAATATCCAGTCCACAATATCAGAGAATTTTATGAACCCTGTTTCTTTTATGTCTTCTGATCGAGAAATGGGTGCACGAGGGGTTTTTGGTGCCCCAGGAAGCGGTGGGTACTCCTGGTTTGATTTGAAATTAAAACAGGGGGGTACTTGCTTCGGTTTTTCTTCACCGCTTCCTTTTTCTGTTGTCTTATTGGTCATTCCGCTAGGGGTTATCTTACGACCTTTGCGAGAAAGATTAGGAGAGTTTAGCACTCTCCTCTTACTAGATCCCTCTGGCAAGGCATAAGAACACCCTTCGACGGGATCGTCAGATGTACCCTCATCGGTTGGCAAAAAGGAAAAGATGTTTCCTGTCGAGGGTGGCTCAGCCCTCTTAAGCATTTCTGCAAAAGAGCGCTTTGATCGTTCCTTAAGGGAACGCTTAATTTTTTCCTCGCGCTGTTTGTACGCGGGACATGCCGAAAGGTCATGCCGAGTTCCCTCGCAGTAAAGACACTTTTCAGTATTCTCACTGCAGGCGGTCTCAGCATGATTGCCTCCGCACTTGCTGCAGCGTGCCTTGTTGCAGCAGTAGGTGGCTGTATGACCTAACTGCTTGCAGTTTTGGCAATGCATGACCCGCGGTACGAACAGGCGTACAGGCAGACGAACCCTGTCAAAAGAGATGTAGTTCGGCAGTGCGGATCCGGCGAATGTTACTCGGAAGGAATCCGAAGGGAGGAATTTCTTCTTCCCTTCTTCGATGGATACTGAATGCAATTGCTTGCAATCCAGTATCTTTACACTTTGCATCAAGGGGTTTTTAAAACAGCCAACTCCATGACGCAAAATGTCATCGACAGTGAGATTCCCCTCGGTAACCACACCGTCGATTTCTACATCCTTGGCAGGGATGTACACGCGATACTCTCTCGTGAAGAGCTCGTAGCCAGCAATTTCGTTTGCTTGCTTCAAGCTACTCACGACAACTCGCAGTTTGTTCGGCCTCACCTTCGTAATCTCGGTTACGGCCGAAAAATGTTTTGCCAGGTCTTTGCCAATTTGAATAATTTTCAATGGCTTCTTTATGGGCCGGAAAAAAACAACGTAGGGACCGCCAGCGGCATCTGGGTAAGCTTTTACCCGTACTTCCGGTACTCTTGGTACAGGACTTGGCAAAAGGGAGGGCACAGGGGAAGGTAGGGGTGAGCTGATGGGAGAAATTTCAATTTCTTCCCCGTTTGTTTCCACCTCCAGGAAAAGTTGCACCTGCATGTCGTCCATTTTGCGGGAGCGTTACGCTCTACCGCACACAAACGATAAATATTCGAAAATAGGGGGGGGGGGGTGGTTCAAGAAGTTGATATTAAATTTTAAAAACAATTTTTCAATCTACAATGGATCAAATAAAAAAAAGACAGTAATACTAATACTAATAACAATAGTAATAATAATAATAATAATTATTGTAGTAATAATAATAATAATAACAATAATAATAATATCAATAACAATATTAATAATAATATTATAACATAGTAATAATATTGATAATTATAGTAAAAATTCTAAATGTAATACTTCACCGAACGTCTAAGTCACGACCTCACGGCTGATAGTTGGATTAATCGAGTGTCTCTGCAGTACAAACAATGACGATCCAGCTTCGTGTTGGGACACAGTGGCCGTATCCTACACGCGACCTTGTAGATGCCACTTGTAGTTGACTGCTAGCGGGGTAACAGCGGTGCGGGAGAATTATTCTTGCTGATATATCAGCTGCGTATCAGATCACTGGCGGGGTAGTCTGCCCCTACCAGTGTGCAGAAGATGTTTCTGCCGATATACTACAGGCTATTGTTATCGCACAAGAACTAATCGACAAAAAAAAACACCCGTACGATGACTCGTGTATTGTTATTTTGCGAACTCAACGGAGATAAACAATTTGCGTCTAATCGAGACGAAAGCAAAACAACGAATGAACTCATAATGGTGTCTGAGGTCAATTTGTAGCTCCTTGCATCACACTTGTTCCAGGGAAACTCATATTGGGTGGTATTTGGTCACTTTAGGTTGTTTTCCAGAAAACGGAAGTCGTCATCTTGGACTTCAAAATGACATGTGAAATCAATTTCTGACCTATGGACGTCATTCTGGCTCCGAAAACATTTATATTGAATGGTGTTTGGTCATCATCGGCTGGTTTCCAGACACCGGAAGTCGTTATTTTGGATTTCAAAATGGCATGCTAAGTCAATTTCTGGCCTCTGGACGTCCTTCTGGTTTTGGAAATATTCATAGTGGATGGCATTTGACAACGGAAGTCGCCTTCTTAGAATTTTTTTTTACTCTGTGTATTATTCTGGTTCCAGAGACCCCCCCCCCCTCTCCTTCAAACTATGGAAGAGTGTCAACGTATCATAGAAACATTTTTCCCCTCCACATATCAAGTTTGGTTCAATTTGCTTCATTAGTTTCCGAGTTATGCAGAAATTGACGTTTGATTTGTATAGGAGGATTACACCCCGTTAGGCATACAGACGCGAGGCAAACGGACGCGAGGCATTGTACGCAAGGCATACGGATACGAGGCATATGAACGCGAGGCCGAACGGACGCAAGGCCGAATGGACAAAAGGCCGAGAGGAACAATACAATATCGCACGATAGCCTAACTAACCCTAAGGCCTAAGGCTAACCGCATCAACTTGATTAGTTGAGAGAATTCGTTATCGATATTATTTTCCGCACATTTTGCATGTTGTAGGATAAATACAACGATAAACCGTGCCCCAGTGCTGAGTCGAGAAAATTTCCAGCTCGAAAGGATCCTCGACCTGATCGGGAATTGAACCCGATATTACAACCGCGTGGGAGAGCTAGCAGACCGACATCGCTAACCACAGAACCACGGGGACCATTAGGCCGAGAGGAAGTGAGGCGAAAAACGGTATTATCATCATCATCACAGCCCTCTTCAAATAACCTGTATTTCGCTTCAGAGTGTCATTTGGAGAGCAATAAACTCGCGGCCTTCGGCCGACTCGCTGTTCGGGCAAATGCTGTCCTTGCTCGCTACCGCTCGTTCGGAATTAACTGAGGTAAAGAAACTCTGTTTGAGTTGACCTAGTAAATCAGTTTTTTTTTGTGTGGACCCCACTGCGACCAGTAGTTGTTTGATCTATTGTTGCATTGTCCGGACGTTTTTGCTGTTTGAACTTTTTGTTTTTTTTTAACATTTTGCAGGGCTACTTATTGAGAAGTAACCTGCTCCGTGTTATAGTGCTTTTTGTCTTCTCCTTCAGACTTAGTAATCTACTACCTTCCTTATCGACCTTATCATCTCCTTCTGCAGGCTTTCACTCTAAAAGCATATAACGTGCTATAGTCTATGATATTATCGAAGCTTCAGATCAGTGGTTATTGAGTCTGGAGGGAAGTTATAGTACTTTTTGTCTTCTCATTCAAATTTAGTAACCTACTTTCTTCCTTATCGATTCTATCATATCCTACTGCAAGCTATCACTCCAAAAGCATATAACGTGCTATAGTCTATGATATTATCGAAGCTTTAGACGAGAGGTTATTAAATCTGGAGAGAAGATTTTGTGTGGAAGAGCCTGAGAATAAACCCATACTTAAAGTCCTTTTTGCGAACGAATGGTTTGGTTCTACTAAGATTCGAACCTATCACCATTCGCTTGTCAAAGTGGACTCTGTAACCTTGCGGCTACGAAGCTCGACTAGTAAACCAGTTGATCAGTTGTTTGTGTGTGAAAGGCCGCCGCTCCCGATGGCGGGTCGGCGGCCGGCCTGGAATGCGGAAACCACGGCGGCTTAGTGCCGCCTCGTTTCCTTGCCCTAAATTATGCGTCTTCGCCACATAAATAAAAAAAAATTCCCAGCCTGAACATAAGGAATATATTTACTGATCTTAAGGAATATATTTATACTTGAACTACATACGTAGAATAAAAAATATCCTAGTTGAATAAACAATTCATTGAATGACGCTTTTTGTCAATTATCAAACGTGCAATATATTTTTCAATAGATATTCTGATGCGAAAAGGATGTTGCAAATCTGGGACACATAGTCACAATAATTGGATCTCATGCGATCATAATCATCGTATTCGACCTCGCATTTATTCGGCCCCGCATCCGGTATGCCTTGTGGCAGTATGCTTATTGCCTCGTATCCATTATGCCTTACATCCATTTTGCTTCGCGTCTGTATGCCTAACATCCATATGCCTAGCGCCCATATGCCTCGTGCCCCGTCCCCGTATAGGAGCACTCACTTCCAGAAGAGAGAAGGATGTCGAACAACCATAAAAATATTTATTGTTTCCAAAATCATTACTTGCCAAATTTGGACAAACTTGATTCTTGAGATGTAAAAAAAAAATTGTTTCATTTGTATGGGTGTTGAACCCCCATTTAATATTTATTACCCCCTGAAAACATCCACATGCCAAATTTGGTTTTATTTACTTGATCAGTTCCTGAGTTATGCAAGAATTTGTGTTTCGTTTGTATGGGACCCTCTCTTCCACAGAAGAAATGGGTATCGAACCTACAATTAAAAGTTGATTGCCTCTAAAATATATCCACATGCCAAATTCATTTTTTTATTACTTAGTTCTTGAATATTGCAGAAATATGTACTTCATTTGTATGAGAGCCCTCCCTTCCAGAAGAGGGAGAGTTGCCAACGGTCCCGGTTCCATTTGCTTCATTAGTTTTGCAGGTATGCAGGAATTTGTGCTTCATTTCTATGAGAGCCTCCCTTCCAGAGGAGGAAGGGGTGTCAAACTAAAAAATATGTTTTGCTCTCAAAAACCTCTACTTTCCAATTTTAATTCCATGTGTTTGATTATTTTTCGAGTTATGCAGAAATTTGTGTTTCATTTGTATAGAGCCCCTCCCTTTCAGAGGAGGGAGGGGTCTCAAACCATCATAAAAACCTTTCCCGGCCCCAGAAATCCAAATTCCAGAGTATAGTGTACAAAAACAAAACGTGAATGGATTCGCGTACTATTAAGAAAAAAAGAGGACAACGTTACTTAAACGGGGAGTTCAATTGACGAGAATATCTTCCTAGGGTTGAAAATTAAAAATAGTGGAATAAATATTGAAGTTTTAATATAACGAAAATTGGAATAGTGATTTAACTTAGCATACGAGGAATTGGAATTCAACGATTGGTGAGCCCTCGATCAAGTTCGGAGACCGAAACGACGCCATTTTCAAATCCAAAACGGTGACTTCCGCTTTCAGGGACCTGTATAAAACTGTGTAAAACGTTCTCTCTCGTGTTAGTATTTTCGGAAACAGGATGACGCACAGTGGAGCACTTAGAACATATCGAATCTGATCAAAATTATCTCTAAGAATCTTTGGACTGGTAACGAATGTAGTTTAATAAATAGTTGTGACTGACTTTTTTTTTGAGATCAGTGAGATTCGGTGTTTCGAGGACGATAATTGGATAAACCTGACGATAATAGGGCTGATAAATAGATATATTTTTTAACGTGATGACGACTAGAGACCAAAAATCGGTGTCTGACACCTCTTTTGAAAACAGAACGGCAACTGTTCGAAGCCATTTTAAGGTGAAACTCCGCGCTCGAATTTGGCCCGAATTTTGCAAGATAATTTCCTCGAAAATCAGTAAAATTACGTGTGTGCGTGCGCTATTTATTAGGTGGAAGCTGAGATTTTGACGTTGAATATCTTCAAGGGGAAACTAACCTAACCTCAAAATTGTATGGAAAACTTTGAAACCTAATTAGCCACTTCTGGTCTCATAAAACTGTGTAAATCTGAAAAATGTTCAAATACTGCTCAGTATTGATGATATGGAACCGGGACCATGTCTAGAATCTGAAAATCAATGTCCAAGGTGACTCTCAGAAGCTAGAAAGTAATGTTTAAGAGATTGATAGGTGTGGTACAAACAAGTTTCATACATACCGATTTTACTAAATACTATTTAAGAAATGATTTCAATTTAAAGTGAACTCCGTGATGCCAAGAGATATTCTGAGACGAGATATTTCTTGGATTACTTCTTTTCTCTCAGTAGGACGTAAATAATCGTAAGGTAGTGCTCTGGAGAATTCATCTCGGCAAACCAGTTAGCAAAATTAGGAACAAGCAACCAAAATCTATCTTACATTATTCCCCTTATTCATATTCTTATGCACATAGCATTACCAAGTAGTCAATTTGAATTTTGTTACACTCTCCTCACAGATTTAATGACTAATTAGCTGTAAAAAAAATTTGATTTTAGAAACTTTTCTTTTTTATTTGAGAGTCTTTTGGATTAAGAAAAAACACGATTATGTAATTTGCTAATAATGATCGATTTCGCTTATTGGCGATATTACTAAAAGCATTGATAAAGATCTGTTAAAAGTCTCAGGTTGGCGAACACTTTATTTTCTTAATCTGGTTTAGGAAAATAGTTGGCATGTCATAGAAACAAAACATAATTTGTAAAATATTCGACCACAAGAAAATCATTAACAAAAATTTATTCTTCTACTTTATATTACTTCATATTATTCTCATTTTACATATATATCAATCTCTCATATATTTACTAATATTCTTCTTTAGATACTGCTAATGGCGCTGCTAGCGTCACCAGGTCTGTCTCAGAAAGCCGAAAAGCGTCGTGCCTTCTATCGAAGAACAACGACAACGACAGCGGCACCTGTCCAGAAAGAAATAGAGAGCACGGAAAGCAAGCAAACGGATAAAGGTGGGGAAGGCCTCTACACTGTAGGCGATTCATTCGCAATCGGTGCGTCGAGCGGGGATAATGTTGGCAAAGGAAGTTCTTTTAAACCAATTACCAGCAATGGCGATAAACTAACGGTAATAAGCTTGCATTATGACATTTCACATGTAGATGACGACTAAAACTACAATTTGTTTCCAGTCGTTCTCGGAGTACAACTTTGGCGGTACTAAACTTTCCGACAGCTCAGACCCAGACTCAGACGAAGATTACGGCTTAGCCCCCAGAAATCACAAACCACAACTACCAATTTCTCCAACCAACAGCTACAAACCGAGCGGATCTTTTGACTTTTTCAACAATGACTATTCCAAACCTTCCCTGGACACCAAACCAAAAACTTCCATTACCAGCAAATTCTCCATTTCCCATCCAACTCCCACGAAAAATACTTATACGGGTAGGTTAGACCACTTGGACGATTCGTCGGAGTATGACTTGTATTCAAATTTGAAGATCGGCCATAACTACAAATCCGCGCTTCAAAGCTATACGGGGGGGAAAAGTTCACCATTTTCGACCTTTTCAGGTTCACCTTTGAGTTTCGAAGCCAAGGTTAAAAAATTACCTTCTAGCTACGATGACTATGGACTATCCACGATTACCACTAAGAACAAGAAGAACAAACTTTCACTTGACGACGACACGTTCGGAGGGACCGGAGGCTCGTATGGCATCAGTAACAATTTCGGTGTCGGTAAGGTTGAAAATTTCTTCTCCGGTGGTGGCAAAAAGAAGAACCCCTACGGGTTCGGCGAGCCACCGCTGGTGAAATCTGCTGTATCGACATTGAAAAACTTTGGTGAAGGACTTTTAGGTAAACCCGAGAAAGCATCTGCTTCCCTTTATGACATTGATAGTAGCGAGAGTGGTTTTGGAAGTTCAAAATTCAAACCGTACAAAGGCAGCAGCTTGACGAACAGTTACCATCTAGACAGTAGTGACGAATCGGACGAAACATTCGTAAAGCAAAAGTTTCCAAAACTGCACTCATCCTATGGATCCATACCGCAGAAACCAATCACAGAGTACGAGAGCGACTTCGATGTGAAAAACATCAAGCTGCCCGGCGCTCACAACAAGTTCCGACCCCACACGAATACTAAATCGAACCCATACAAATCCAAACTACACGCATCAGACATTGACAACCCTAACCCGCTTGAGTTCCGACCTAACTTTAAGTTGCAAGATGTACCAAATCTGTATCCTGACGAACACATAGGTGCCAGCATCGCAGCCAAAGGTCAGATCGAGAACTTTCTCAATGCCGAGCATGGATTCAAAGCGACCACTCATTTCCTGGATGGGCATCCGGGAAAAAAACCAACCTACCAACAGTTCCTGAAAAGCCAAGAGGACGAGAAGTTAGAAAAGGAGGCACTCAAAGCGCAGATCGAATACCTGAAGGCACATGCATCCAAACGCCCCTCGGAAATTCGACAGCGTCCACCGGGTCCACCTGGTCCACCCTTCCCGCAGCACCCGGTCGGACCACAGCACGCGCACGGAGGTCGAGGACGACCGGTTCGGCGTATCCCCGGTGCTCATTTACCGCTCGGCGTGAAGGCGCCCCATCCAGCGCCAAGGATTCCACACTTCAACGACAGGCCGTATAGTATAAGCTTCAAGCTTTAAAGCGAACTATCCTTAGTCAGCCGGACTAGATCCATAGTGCAATTTGCCTTGTGTTTTAGTTTAGTATATCGTTAGTACCTACTCAAAACAACGTTAGGATTAGGTTATTTATTTACCCTAGTGTCTAGGATAAAATTTGTTTTGCTGTGGACAGTAAAATTCCGAACTCGAAATTAATTGGGCGTGGTGTTTTCGATTGGGACTTCAAAAGAAATGGCTAGGTGGCGTGGTGGGTTCGACTGTCTGTTTCATTTTGCCTTCTACCATTGACTGTCTATAAACTACGTTCTCATAACTGGTTACTCCAGATATCGATTTGATCCAGTCATACATTTTTCCCTAATTTATATGAAACGTAGTTTCTGGTCAACCCCCTACAGCCCCTTCATAGTTCACGTGATTTATGGTCGTCCCTAAACTTACTTTTTTATCATGTTATTCATGTGAATTATTCGTAGATGCACTACTGTTCATTTAACAAGTATCAAATTCAACTTTTTGTTTTTGGCACAATCTCACCCCATAGAAGGGGTGAGATTAGGCCAAAGTTCATTTAATTTTAGCAAAATTATAGTTCGCTCTTGTCCCGCTGTGTCGTTGTCATTTCTTTCTTCTGCTTTCGTTTTTTTCTTTTTTCCATTCATATTCTCCTCCTTCTTTTCTTCTTCTCTGTCTTTTTCTCATTTCTGCTCTTCATGGTGATTCACTTCATGCTCCTACCATCGGCATATCGCTTCTCATCATTCGCCGGTCCCATTCAGTCGCCTGCTTGTGGCTTAAGAGGCTTTTCAAGGCCTGACTAAACACTTCTTCTAACTCTTTCTCGGCCATTCAGCTCTCTTTTCCCACACACTTAAAAAAATTAACGAAACTCGGCATTATTTGGGTCGAGATTTGGACAGCTCGGCAACCATCTCGGCTGAATCTATTTTGCCGAGAGCCTCGGGAAACCAGCATTTGACAGATGTCATTTTATACCGAGAATTTCGGTACGTATTTGACTGTGTTCTCAGCAAATCTAACCGAGATGCGGAAAACTAGTCTAACGACTTTTCGGTTATATAAGCTGAATATTTCGGCTCAGTAAAGAGGCGATTTTCAGAGGAATCTACCCCCGGCTAAGCGCCAAGGAGTGAAGACGAAAACACCGCCCCGCCGAGGACCGTTGCAGCGACTGGTGGAGATTCAAACTACACGAGCAGCTGGGAAATAAACGCGGTAAATTTTATTTGTTTATTCTGTTTGTGTTTTTAGTGTTCTAGCAGAGGTCCGTAAGTCCGTTAAAGGTACTTGGCCGCCCTGTAAGGGTTCCGCCGGGCAATTTTAAGTGTGTATAGGGTGACCCCCTGTTACACAGTGTTGCTGTGACGAAACCGATGCCTCGTTCAGCTCTGCGTCGCCACTGTAATAGATTTTTTTTGTTTGCTTCTTTTCCGTCGGTCTTGTTCAGCCACTGTTGTGCTAATCACTGATGCCCTGGGATGTGACTCCACCTAGAACTCTTACTTGCGACCTGTTGTTTAATGGAATGGCACCAATGGCTTTACTAGGATAAGGGAGGGTATTTCCAGCAGTGATTGAAATAGAATGTCAGGGGTTAGGAAACAACCTACGAAGCTAATTTTTAGCATAATGCTTCTACTCAACTTCATACACCACACTGCAAAAAAAAGTTCCGTAGTAAAGCGGGCAATGTATGCAGTTTTGCGAGGATGCGAGTATGAACGGGAATAGAAGGTGTGACTTTTAGGCTTGGAAAAAATTTCCCTCGTCCAGACGGGACTCGAACCCGCAATCTCCGTTGTCTAGACGAGGGAAATTTTTTCCAAGCCTAAAAGTCACACCTTCTATTCCAATTTTAAAATGGTTTAATTTGGGTACCCAGGCACCCACAGGCCGGATATCGGCATCAAATGCCATTATAAAATTCCAGATTGTGACCACCGGTTTCTGGAAAATGGTCAAAAATGAACAATTACAACGCAATATGTACGTTTCCGACGGACCGTTTACCGGTCTAAGGCCGAACGAATTAGAGATGTCCAGCTTCTTCTCTTTTCGACAGCCTTCCTCCAGTCGCATCGTACACTTAGGTAACTCGTGCATCTTATTCCACCGCGCATCCACCGAGTGCAAGGTCTACCACGAAGTCGACGAACTCTTCCTGGTTTCCTGCTTAAAATAGTTTTGGTGGCTCTCTCGTTCTGGCTACATGTCCAGCCCACAGAAGCCTGCCCCGATGTATTACCTTCGCTGTATTAGCATGTTTGTATACCTGGTACAACTCGAGATTCATGCGTCTGGACCACACTCCATCTTTACGATCAAAAACTCCGATTAGCTTCCTTTAGCGTTCATGCTTCTAGTACGTTAAGGACCACCAGGAGGATCAGCGTCCTATACAGTGCTAGTTATGTGCGAGTTTGCAAACCTTTGCGATACCTTAGCCGGCTACGTGGTCCTTATAACGCCCTATTCGCAACTGCAACTCGCCGTTTTACTCAATGGCTCATACCGTTGTGACGTATCACAAACGTACCAAGATAACCGAATTCATGAACCACTTCAAATCATTTTCCATCAATTTCCACTTCAGCACCAACACCACCGGAACTCTCACGCTTCCTGCCAGCTACCATATACTTTGTTTTGACAGAAGTAAAACTGAGTTCCAACCTCGCCGCTTCTTTCTTAAAAGGCTCCGACGGCCCGTGGGTCGATACCGATGCGATGATATCAATGTCGTCCGCAAAACCAAAGAGGCATGTAAGAGCGTGATGATCGCACCGTTTCTTTGCACGTTTGCTCTTCGTACCGCAACTGCAAGGACGATGTTAAACAGTAACCACCATCATTCCCAGCGGCCTTGTCGTTTTTAAGCTCACTGATTGCCTTTTCAACCTCCTTCTGCGTTTGTGGCTCCACAGCTTGTCCTGTTTCTGTTTTACTCATCAGGCTCCTCACCTTTCAATAGCGCCTGAAAGTGCTCCTCCCACTTCGCTGCAACAGTCGGTTTTCCGTGAGCAGGTGGCCTTCACATCACCGGAGCTGGGAAATTCCTGCTTTGGGTTTGTTGACTGTTCTTCTTCGGGCCGTTTCTAGCAAAGTTCTTTTCTGCGCTGACGATTATCTGCTCCTCGTGCTCGTTCGCCCGCAACTGAAGTTTACCGGAACATCATGTCTATGTCAATGTGTTTGCAGTATTTCTGCGAATCGGGAAGACGCATTGATTGTATAAGACTTGAACTTTTGCAGTTCATACCGGAATTAGGCCCTAATCCCTTGCTTTTGTACGGCGCTCACGTGAAAAGAGATTAAAGAGGCTTTTGTATCGGACCCTGAAATCAAAATCGTGCTGAATCCCTGCTCAATGAAATAGATAGCTTGCCTTTTGAATATCTGGTGGTGACAAAAGAGCTGTGTCACTTCAAATATGCTCTGCTCAGGGGTGATCAGAGTGTATTTCCGAGATCTCTATGGAATAGAGAGCCCATGATGGTTACTCAGGCTTAACGATGGTGAAGAATCATTTAATGTCAACCATGTGGTGGCCGGAAATGAACAGAAATGTCGAGAGCTACGAAAAAGGTTGTAGAGCTTGTTGTCTTGTAGCAGCACCGGATACACCGGAAGCAATGACTCGCAGCCAACTTCCGTCGTATCCTTGGCACTAACTGGTTGACATGGCAGCACCCTGATGGACAAAGCCTGTTCATAGTGGTCGCTTATTATTCTCGATTCACCGAGATTTGCGGAATGTGGTCTACTACAGCAACCGATGTGGTAAGGGAACTAACTATTATGTTCTGAAGGATCGGTATTTCGTCGTTCATAAAGCCAGATAATGCTGCTTAGTTTGGCACTTAGTGTACGGGGACAGACGAGTTTTGTAAGTCTACTGGTTACAAACAGTAAATACTATCCCTCATTGACCTCAGTTCAAGGGCGGATTGGAGCGGCAGAATAGATCAACATTGTAACGACTTTGCATCGCACAGGAGCTTGACCTGAACTTGAGAAAAGAATTGCAAGATTACACCTCAACGTATCATTCAACATGATGATTTTTCCATCAATCATGATTTGCAACGAGGTCAGTGCTGTACGTGAGCATGATGCAGTAGGTAGGCAGAAAGGGAAAAAATATGGAGATGGTAAACAAAATGCCCAAAGCTCAAAATAAACGAGGGCAATACAGTACTGAAGAAACCTATGCGGATATGTATTAAGCTCATTTTGCAAAAAAAAAAAATTGAATAAATAAATCTAGGGGTAATAGTTTTGTGCATTTTATTTCAAGGGGGGATTGTAGTATCACATATTTATCCAAAGATCTTTGCCTCGGTAAATGAGAATTACCTTTCCGATCAATGTACTTTGCATGAACGAAATAGTAGTGTGAGGATAACGGAGAGAACTTGGGAATCAGCAGGGGATGGCACCGCTGTCAGCTACCATACATTTGACGCGTTACCAACATCACTGGCACTGGCACCCGAAAAATGGTCAGTTTACCTTTATCTTATGTTGATTTGGACAGACCGACCATATGTTGACTGCAGTTATTGACAGCATATCGGATAATTTTGAGCAATTTTTCAAAATGTTTGTATGAAATGTGATATTCTAAGTGTTATTTTGTACAATAATTGTGCCCCAAAACAAATAAAAGCGAATTGTGACGGCATAAAAGGAAGTTTTGTGATGAACGGTACAGAAGTAGATGTGCGTTACGCTTGAAGGCTACCATACCAATCCCTTGGGAATCAGTATCAGGAAAGATATTCGTGAGGCGACAAGTTAGCGGATAGGACGCGATACTACAAGAACAGACTAACAGACATAAAACTTAGAATAAATTATCAATCAATCCATTGTTCGGATGATAACAGTAGTTTACGTAAGTAACACTAGCATTATCTGCTGCCCTGTTCGCGCTGCGTCCTGTATTCCGGCAACAGCGCTAGCGTACGAACGGCGTTGTCGCGCGACGACTGTTATTTGAATGAAAATTCAATCGTTTTTTTTGTGGCGATGGAGCTTGGTTCCAGTGTTACGTCTGTTAGTCTGTGCTACAAGTATCTTCGAAGGGCATTTGTCCTCTACGCGGACAGTCAATATCGAAATTATTGTCTTTCAAACGACGGAACCAATCACGGTTCGTTTCACTAAGAGTAGCATTTCCGTAATTTATTTTGAAATTTTTATACCCTTCAGCCACCTTTTTCTGTGAATGAAATGAATGAAGTAACGCTTCTCATAAGTGACATCATTTCCACACAACAAGTATATGACGCCACGACAAAATGACTAACGCATTAAGGGGTTATATACCTTTTTGGTTGAGAAAAATGAGGGAAGTTTGAATCTATTTTTAAGTGCATAGCACCATTTTCATTGCTTCAAAGGAGTATTTTTCTGAAAGTACAGTTTATCAACAACAAAAAAATACATTTGATTTTGAGATATACCAATTATTACTCGAGTAATGGCCGTTTCCCCGAAACGCTATTTTTTTGCAGAGGCTTGCGGTGATCCTGATAGAGACTCAGCGGGTCAACCGAAATCGAAAAACTCATATTATTTCATTAGTTTAGAAGTGTGCCGGGTCCTTGAACGATCGCTTTTATGAGTATTTTGTTTTCAGTGCAAACGGGAACGTTTTTCCCAAAAAATGCACGTTTTGAGCGCTAAAAATTGCATTAAAAAATTTTTTGCGGCAAAATGTAACTGTATATTTCAAAAAGCAATCGTTCAAGGACCGGTGAATTTAATAACGAAAATTAAAAAAAAATATCACAGGAAGGTTGTATGCAAAGCCACGACCGCAAGGTTGAAGTAGAATACTTTTACAAGAAAAATAACCCGGCTGCTAGCGTGTCAGTCATTTTTTCTAGTAAATAAACGTTGACCGTTCATTGGCAGTATTGTAATTTCTTTTTGTTCGATATTTTGAATGAAGCTCATTGAATATTTTTAAATTTTGTGCAAATGAGAAGTTGAAGTGCTGCCAAATTGTAATATGCACATTTAATACGACATCATTAAACGGGAACGGAACAAAGGCTACGGTTATGCAGAACGCGAATGCCGGCGCGATGCGATTCGCCTTACCGTGGTGAAATGTACAGCTCTTTTTAAGGCGAAATAGAGCTATACATTTCGACACATTTCGTCTTGCCGAATCGCATCGCGCCGTTATTTGCGTTCTGCATGATCGTAGCCAAACACTAAGCGACGCAAACACGTAATAATAGTCAGAGTATGCATGCAGATGAAGATAATTAAATTTGGATTATAGCGCAAAACGAGAAAATATTAACTCTTCAAATATTCATTTGTGTTCTTCAAATTTCAGTTCTTCAATTTAAAATCTGATGAAATGTCAGGTTATTATCTGATGAAGCTCTTATATAGGCCAAATGATGCATTCCCAATATACTAGGTCCATAACTCTGCCGACCGTGCTTGGGAAAGCGCGGTATAACGACCAATCAGAGGTCGAATTTTGTGTTTTGACAAGGCTTAAGAATTTTCAATAGTACAATAGTTCGAATGATAAAATTGCAATTTCATGCATTTGGTAGGAATCTTAGAAGATTTTCTAATCGATTGCTGCAAAAACGAAGGAAATCCATCGAAAACTAACCGATTTATTAGCATTTGAAATTGGACATATTTCTCACTTTTTTCAGTTTTAGATTTTCATTTCACATCCCTATGTAGCCGAACTTCCTGAGAGAAGTATTCTACTTCAAAAATGAAGGAAATCGGTTCAGTAGTTTTCCCGCAATCAGGATCACGGCAAAGTCATTTTCCGGAAAACACTATTCCGAGATAATCGCGTGTAAAGTTTCAAGTTTAGCTAATGCGGCCGTGGCGAGGCGCGCTGCAAACCGCTCTAACTTTCTTCCTATTGCTCAGATCTTTATGAAAATTTGCGAAAATGTTCTCAAGATGTTGTATTTGAAGATAATACAATAAAATTTTTTTCGGTTTTTTGAAAACTAAAAAGGTATATAACCCCTTAAAGCGGTTTGTTTACCATAGGTCTCAGCTTGGTTCATCACGTTATAGATAATTTGTTAAAACCAACCAGCACTTACTGTTGGAGCCGTCTATTGAAAAATTACGAAAAAAATTCGCAGTACGTCTTGCATCTATAATAATATTTAAGAAGCTTTCAACAGTACGACGATTTATTGATTAAAACTATTTCTCCAATATTTCATCTATTATCTAGCAAAAATACATTATACATTCTCGTTCTGTTAAAGTCGATATTTTTTTCCAATTGTTACGTTACATGATACAGTTGAAGAGTAACTCTAAATTACAACGTCACAATTGCGCAGAATTACAGGAACATTTAAAATTCACAGAGCAATAAACATCAGGTTCGTTTTTCTCGCAATGATAACAACTTGGCCCAGTCTGACTCAACATGCTATCGTCTATCGTCAATAGTGCAGAGTGCAAGTTCAGCTCGTCTGTAAGTGATTAGAATCGATCAGTTAGATTACCGATGAATGAAATGCATCGTTTACATTACGTGCCCCTACAAAGGACGTAGGTATTTCTAGTTTCCAGTCGCGCTGTGAAGTCCCTACTGAGAGGATGAATTTGATACCGATAAGATGCGCCGCTTTAGTTCTAGTTCTTATATATTATGGATGGTGCGATCAGGTAGAAGCAGGTGGGTAGCTTGTGATAACGTGTATTGTTTATTTTCGGTCAAACTTAGATTTTTCTGATGGTGGTGGTGATGAAAAAATTGTTTTTTTTTTCAGAAACTAATTACGATCTAGAAACAAAATCGGGATCGCTGCAAAGCAATTCCAGCAAACATGCGTTGTGTTCAGGTTTCAAAAGATCTCGCAAAGGAGTTTACGTGTACGATGCAGATGCTAACGAGTGGACAGTTGATGTGGCAATAGTTCCATATCGACAGCAGTATTGTTCACGTGCCGATCCTCATCAACAAAAACCTAACCAGTCGCAGAGAAAAACTATACGTATTTACGATACAGACACTCAGCGTTGGACGGATAGTGTGATCACAGAACTGTCACCTACTCCGGTTTAGTGAAATTCACCGTTTATCTGTGTTTTGTAAAAGTTTTTATCGAATAACTTCAGACAGAAAGCAATCTACTGATCCTGAGCAACCCAATTGATCACTTGAAAAGTTATGGTATGCCGTCACTTACTTCGACTTTTCGCATTCCGGCATCTGAAACGACAACGGTGAAGGTTGATAATCTAGGACATTAAGGAACACGGAATCTTTGCAATCCTCAATAGCTGCGATAACCGCTTAGTTAGTCAATAAGTAAACAATTAAGCTAGTTGTAAGATAAATTTTATTTCTTGACTAGTAGGCTCAAATGCCTACGAGTGATAGCAACAGTGTCGAGTCGTCACCATTTGTGATTGGCTGGACGAAATATTTTATTAACAAATGAATAATTTACCCCTGTTTACACTACGTGCGTCTATAAATTTTAAACTGAATTCCAATTAGATAACCTTTACTCACTCATGATTTCGAGCTGACAAAGTTGGGAGTTTCCAGTCGCGCTGTGAATTCCCTACTGAGAGGATGTATTTGGTACCGATAAGATTCGCCGCTTTAATTCTAGTTCTAACATATTGCGTATGGTGTGATAATGTAGAAGGAGGTAGGTAACTTGTAATAACATTCGCTGTTTACTTTCGTTTGAATCTAAATTTTTCTGATCGTGTTTCCTAAAATGTTTTTTTTTTCAGAAAATCATAACTATCTAGAAACAACATCGGGGTTGCTTCAAACCAACTCCAGCAAACATGAGTCGGTTCCATGTTTTAAAGGATCTCCCAAAGGAATTTTGGTGTACGATGCAGATGCTAACGACTGGATAGTTAATGTAGTGATAGTTCGAAATCGACAGCAGAATTGTTTACGTGCAAATCCTCATGAACAAAAACCGAACATGTCGCAGGAAAAACCTTTTCGTATTTACGATACAGACACTCAGCGTTGGACGGATAGCGGGATTTAAGAACAACCACCTATCTCGGTTTTGAGGAACCCATCTGAAGTCATTATTGGTCCATTTACTAATCCCAATAGCAACCCAAGAGACCGCATAAAAAGTTTTGCTAGTCCGTTACCTACTTCGACTCTTCGCTACACGGCCTCGTCCGAAACAACAACAGTAAAGGTTCGTGGTAGAGGATTTCAAGAAACACAGAATATGGGCTCTGGTCGTAAAACGATTCCATTGCTAGTCTATAATAGTGACACCAAAAAATGGATAACTATTGCCGCCACATCCAATTTTTGATGTGCTTTATTCAACATAACAATTAAAAGAAGAATTTAAAATGGATTCATGAAAACATTGTAAGTAACCCGAAATTTTAGAGAATTGATACTATAATTTTACCAAATAAATGTGTTTTATCTTTAAAAATCAGCAAAAGTTGAAGAATTTAAGTAAAATATAAACAATCTTCCATTACTCAAAAACTACTTCGTGTTCTAAGGTACATTAGCATGTCTGAACAGTATTCTATTGGCGATAAGGAAATAAAGAAAAATGAAAGAGGAAAAAAAAACGGAATCATTTGAGACCGATAATACTCCAGAATAAACACTAGGCAGAATAACAGAACACAATAACGAATATCACTGTTTTGAACAATATGAAGATACATTAGAATGTTGGATTCCTAGTCCATTATTGTGTATATTATGAAACTTTGTTTTTTCGAACTAAATTTCTATTTTTAACAACGGATTTTACCCGTTAACACACAAGTTTAATTAAGCAGACAGTATGTGCAGTAGGGAAAGCGAAAAATAAGCGAACTGGAAATATGATACAGATTCGGAAAAATATACCGCATCCCGACGGGACATGAACCCGTAATCTCCTTGTCTACGGCATGGTGATTTGACAGCAGTGTGTGTAGTTGGGGATGAGCAATAGAATAAGTCGGCAGTGGAATGTGATACGATATAGATTGAGAAACAGTACCGCCGTCCCCCGTAGCTTAATTGGTCAAAACACCATGCCAGAGACAGGGAGATTGCGGGTCCCGTCGGGATGTGGTATATTTTCTCAAATCTGTATCATATTTCCAGTTTGCTTATTTTTCGCTTTCACTACTGCAAATACTGTCTGCTTAATGAACCAACCGCAAATAATTAGCAAAATCAAGAACTTCCTGGCAAATTTATCGGCGAAAACGACCTTAGTTTTTGTGGGGGGCATCATCTCTGGATACGGATTATTAGTTATAGTTACGAATTTTGGCGATGTTGTAATCCAAGAGTTCTGAATTTACCCTTATTGTTCTAATTACACTCTAACTCAGCTTTCGATCGTAAGTTCATAAATACACAACAATAGAACAGCAACAGTTCTACCACAGACAACAGACATCCAATCTAGAACAACAAACTCCAGAAAACGCAAATTCTTACTTGTTTGGAATGCCAACGACATCTTTCTGCAACTTGCGACTTCGACCATTTTAGTGACGGCAACCAAAAAACATCATATCAAGAAGACTGGCATCTCTGAATTGATCCCACATAAATGACAAGCGTCAAATCAAACAGCGCACTCCATCTATTAAAGGTGGAAGTTTGCTATGAAAGTGCTGGTAATTACATTGCTGCGAAGACAGAGTGTGCGTATGTGGTGGTCAAGTCTGTGCGTTCGACTTGCGCTCGCATCGCCAGCACATAACTATCATTCGTCAGTTCCACTTTTACTCAACAGACTGCACTGCCAAAACTGTCGCTCAATCTCAGGCAGAGTTTTCAGTCTCCTTGGCATGATGTTTTTGGGGCAACGCTGGATTATAGTCAAAGCTGCCAGACGCATGAAAATTCTTACAGGTTATAGAGTCGCTGTTTTTGTAACGATATAACCCTGATTTTGTGAGGTTTGTGTTTTTTTTTTGAAAACAACACTAAAACAAATAAATTTAACGCAAATAAAAACTGGGATTGAATAAAATTGTCCATTGTGTACAAATTACGACTGCTCAAAACTTCTACATTAACAAACGGCAACCGTTATTATTGCGATTATATCGATAAGAGCTGGAAAACTATCGATTTTATCAAATCATTTACTACCATGTGTTCTTAGCGCCACCATACTGCGTATTGCGACATGCTAAAAAAACCGTTGCGTCTCTATACACATGAAGCGAAACTAGCTTGGATGTCTGTTATCTGTGGTTGTACGCTCAGGGGAACGCACATCGTACACGGTCGATGAACCCACTTTTAGCGATTGATTTTAGTACCTGATCAGGCCACATCAACAATTTTTAATTTTTAGGTACAAAATAAGTTCCTTCTCTGGGACACCTGAAACAATGTTAAATTCTGAGAGATGGCGCTGTAGTGGTAGTGGTAGTAAATTCGACATTTCTACGAGCATTTTGCTTATTGACCGGAAAAACTGCTACGAGTTACCTTGTTTTTATATTATTCTAACTTTCTAGTAGTTACTTTTACTGTATGCAATCTATTTTTATCAAAAAACTTGATTTTCTTATACAACTCCGTTGACTCAATATAGTAGTACAGCAAAATCAAGTTTTTTGATAAAAATAGATTGAATATAGTAACAGTAAGGGCATCTTCAGCGGTGGTCTATAAGGCAATCCACGGGTGACGTTTTTTTGCTTGTACGTTTGTTATTGTTGCTGTTTTTCAAGCTGCAAAATCAAAACACGACCAAAACCGAAATCTTTTAATGTCGGCAATAATATCAAAAGTGATTTTATATTGTTGTATTTAGGATTGGCACTCGCGATACTAGAGCTACCGATCGGATAACATTTGTTTTTCACGCTTCTGGATCCGGATTGCGTCCAAGTTGAGACCGATCGAGCGGATCGAACATACATGAAACTGTCATAAGTTGAAAACAGACTGAAATCAGCTGATCGCAACTGTCTCGTGGATTGCCTTATTTTTGAAACAACTTTATACTAGATTTACACCAGCGAAACCTAAATAGAACCAGCTAATATAGACCAAATTTTCGTTCTCCGCACCGGTGTTGTATATCTTGTTGTTTTAAACCGTTGACATCTGTCACACTGTCAACAATTCAATACCCCATGCTATCAGTGAATGAGACTTGTAATAATAAAAAAACACTCAATATTTAACAAACGGAAATTCGATAATTTTTACGCACATTAAACAATTACTTTGGCAAGACACTTTATATCCACAAGACTTTATGGATTATGGATTTATTCTCCTTCAGAAAAGCCACAAAAATGAATTGTGAGTTGTCATAAAAATCTTTGTTTTGTTTATTCCCCAACACTCGCAAAATGCTTATATGGAAATAGCCAAAAATGAGGTATTCAATTGAAATATGACATTTTCCCACCTATTGGCAGCGTACAAAGGGTTTTAAAACGATCTATTTCTTGTTCCAAAAAGTGACAAAAATAGACCAAAACGTATACCAGTTTCAAATTTTTTTAATTTAGATCTGGTATAAAACAAAATTTACACCACCGGTGCAGCAGTGAATTTGAGTTTGTTCCAAAAAAATAGAACAAAACAACGATTTGGACTACCGCTGAAGATGCCCTAAGTACTAGAAAGTTAGAATAATATAAAAACAGAGTAACTAGTAGCAGTTTTTCTGGTCATTAATAGGGATACCATCTGGTTCGAGTTTAAAATCAGGACACCTTTAATTTTGGCACAAATTTAATCTAATATAAACTAGCAAACCGGCACTACCGGGCGGGATTCATGGGTGCCCGCGCCACCACGGATCAGATATTCGCGGATCAGATGCCGCGAATACAACGTGCCCACACATCATTAGTTTATCGATTTTAAATCGACGTACGACACAATCGATCGAGACCAGCTATGGCAAATTATGCACGACTACGGATTTCCAGACAAACTGACGCGGTTGGTCAAAGCGACGATGGATCGAGTGATGTGTGTAGCAGTGCTGATAAAAGTCATTTTCCCCAGCAAAATTCTTCGAAAATTACAGCCAATCATTTTCAATTTTCACTTCCAACGATCGCAGCACACTTTCAGATACACTAGATTTTCGTCCTAGTAACATGCTGTTATACTCATATGAAATAGATCGCGCGCATCGTTCACGGTTACGGAATAAAATTTGACGACAAATCCAACCAAATGATCTTCACTTCAAAGCGAAAAAGAAAAACAAACAGTCCACTCAACCAAAATGAACTTCACCGAAACACTTCACTGACACTGACCGATGCCTTGACAATCTTCGTTAACTGATAAACTGATTTTGTTGTCTTGCTTTCATCGCATGAAATATAATGAGGTGTTTTGACAGTTGACTTCCATGCTAAAAGCGCTCGGGACTGTTTGGTAAGGTAAACTAGCAAACCAAGAAAAAATCGCTCTAATACAATTTCGTACTATTGCTTCTTATGAGATGGTACAAAAAATTTGGATGTTTTCACAAAGTTCTTCAATAAAAAGATGTCAAATTCATCTACTATTACTAAACTATACATTGTTAGTGTTCGCGCAACATCTCTGGATGACCCCCATTCGTGCAGTTTACCCATGCAGCTAATCTATTTTATCCACGGTTGATAGAACGATAACACCGTTTCTGCCCATCTATAGTTGTGCCACTTTAGACTTCCTGATCTCGTTCGCAGATAGTTAATAAAACCTAATTACTACTTCAGTATACACGCGTTTTTTTCTAACCGTGGCCATTCCGGGTTTTCAAGAGACTTTCGCATTTTTCGGGCTCTGGCCACTCCATAAATTGGTCCTTCGAACCGGATCGGGCCGCCGGTAAACCATAAGTGCGTATTTTATCCACTATTTATTTCCGGGTCGCGATTCGCAAACGAGTGTCAGAGTGCGGTTAGAATAGCACCTCAGAACGTGTTAGACAATATTAGTGAATATGGATAAACTTTTACGTGAGCGAAAATCACTAGATGCGCGACTTAATCGAGTATCTCTAAACTATGAGCAACTTCGTAAAAACGCAGATCTAGACGAGATTGACATCCAGACGGAGTTAGATAACCTCCTCGAAATTTGGAAGCTTTATTTATCTGTTCACAAGCGTATGGTGGACTGTTCCAGTGATGAGGAGATGAACGAGGTGCTTGAGCATCAGTCGGTATTTAAGGGACAATTTTCTACACTAAAAAGTTCCCTGTTGAAGCTCCGAAAACGGTTCGACTTTTCGTCGACACGCCATGATGCCGCTCTGTCGCAAGACAATGGGGACGCTATTCGTATTTTGGCAGAGCAACAAGCTGAATTCATGCGACTTATTTCCAGCAATCTTAATACATCAGTGAATGTATCCCAACCATCCGCTGTTCCAGTGCAAAACATCGTTCCTCATACGGATATCAAGCTACCGCGTATGAATTTACCTACCTTTAGCGGCGAAATTCTCGAATGGCCGTCCTTTTTCGACCTATTCGACAGTGCAGTGCATAAAAATGCGACTCTTCATGATAGTCAGAAGCTCTACTTCCTTAAGACAAATCTTGTTGGCGAAGCAGCGGCTTTACTATCGCATTTACGAATCGAAGATGCCAACTATAGGCCCGCGTTAGAAAAATTAAAGGAGCGATACAACAAACCACTCGAGATTGCTGCGCACCACATTCATCGGTTTTTATCTCAGCAACCTATGACGTCACCATCTGCAGCCGGCTTACGCACATTACATGTGTCCGATGTGTCCGATGAAGTAATTAGAGCACTGAAAGCCATGAACCAAGAAGGGAGAGATGTTTGGTTACTGTATATTCTGACCGAAAAACTTGATCCAGAAACCAAGCAGCTTTGGTGTCGTAAAAGGTCAGAGTTAAGGGATGAGGGGATTACTTTGGAAAATTTCCTGAAATTTGTAGATGCACAGAGCGGTGCACTCAAAATCGTTACAGCATTTCGACCGAGAAAGCCGATGTACTCAATGCCCAACAAAACGTTCTCCCGAAGCCCAACAACACTGGTTGCAACCGGACAGCAGTCACTCTCATCCGTGTGCGTTTTTTGTACAAAATCACCACATCAGTTGTATCAGTGTGGTAAGTTTCTGCACGCGAAACCTAGTGATCGACTTATTTTTATCCGTAGGCAAAACCTTTGTGAGAATTGCCTTAAGCAGCATAATGGAGAACCCTGCCAATCCGGCAACTGCCGAATATGTAATCTCGCACATCACACTCGCCTACACGACGCTTTGCAACTACCAAGACCGTCAATGCAAGGTAGTGCCACTGATGCCATAAACGGTGCTTATGGGCCAGCAACCATGTCACAAGCGCTAATTTCATCATTAAATTTGGCGACAGACTTAGCAGACACGAATGTCCAGTTGTTAACTGCCACTATAAACGTTTTCGACAAATTAGGGCGTCCACATGCCTGCCGAGCAGTTCTGGACTACGCATCTCATACGAGCTACATCACCGAGGATTTGTGCGCAAAGTTAGATTTACCCACATCGGAAGTTGACTTCGAATTTGGGGGAATTACTGGTTCCTCTAATCATGCGAATCGTGGAACGCTAGTAACATTCGGCTCTCGCTGCTCAGACTACCAGAACGTAGTACCCTGTATTGTTCTACGACGTATTACGTCTGATTTACCGCTTAAACCGGTTAATATCACTGACTGGCCAATTCCTAAGACAATTAATTTGGCCGATCCACAATTTCATCACCCGGGAAAGATCAGCATATTGCTTGGCAAAAAACTGTTCTTTCATTTGCTGGAACTAGGTACAATTCAACTTGATTTTGATGGTCGTCTTCCCGTGTTACAAAATACTAAGCTTGGCTGGGTAGTCTCTGGCGGATTCGAGAGTAGTGAACAAAACAATTGTGTTTCATCTCATGTTTACTCACAATTTCAAATGACCATCTGTCTGATCAGCTTCGTGCATTCTGGGAGCTAGAAGAGTGTGCGCATTCGTCCCCACACTATAACGAAGAAGAGAAACGATGCGAAGAGCATTTCGCTAAACACACCACTCGTGATCAATCTGGAAGGTTCATTGTTCGGCTACCGTATTCGGAGAATCTTTCGTCACTCGGAAAGTCAAGGGAAATTGCGGAGAAGAGATTTTTTCATCTTGAGCGAAAATTAGAAAGGAATGCTCATCTTAAACAGCAATATCATTCTTTCATACGAGCGTATGTTAATCTAAATCATATGAGCCCTGCCAGTATCTCAAGTGAGAATTGTGTTTTTCTTCCGCATCACTGTGTCATTAAGAATGATAGCACCACAACGAAATGCAGGGTAGTCTTCGACGCCTCATCTAAAACTAGTAACGGCAAATCTCTGAATGACATTCTCCTTACTGGCCCTGTGCTGCAAGACTCTCTGATGGACATACTATTGCGTTTTCGATTTTCAGCAGTCGTATTAGCCGGAGATGTGAAACAAATGTATAGAATGGTGCAGCTAGGAGATGAAGATCGAAATGCCATTAGGATTTTGTGGCGGTGGTTCAAAGGTGAACCCCTGCAGGAATATTGTTTGAACACCGTTACGTATGGCACTAAGAGCGCCTCGTATTAAGCAACAAAATGTGTTCAACAGCTACTACTATCATATGCAGACCAGTTTCCCCCAACAGTCGAAATAGCAACAAAGGGAATTTACGTAGACGACGTGCTAACAGGCGCTGACTCCATTGAAGATGCCAAGCAGCTTCGGCGAGAGCTTTCCTACATATTTTCCGGTGGCGGTTTCCACTTGCGCAAGTGGGCATCCAACAGAGTTGAAGCCTTGGAAGGAATACCACCTGTTGGAAACAAACGAAAAACGCTACCCCGCTTGGAGTTATGCGCAGCGGTAATTCTTGCTCGTCTAATTAAGAACGTGTTAGCAGCCATCAATCAACCTTTTTTCGAAATACATGCTTGGGTAGATTCGAGTGTCGTCCTTGCCTGGTTGAATGGAGGTGCATCCCGATGGAAAACGTTCGTTGCAAATCGAGTGGCAGAAATCACCACATATTTAGCAGCAGTAAATTGGAGTCACATCGACTCTGAGAGAAATCCTGCTGACGTTATCTCACGAGGGGCTTCACCAGAGCAAATTAAACACAGTACTTTGTGGTGAAATGGTCCACCATGGAATCTTACTAGCGAGCACGGTAATTCGATCAGTTTCTCTGCATTAACCAACACTGATAAGCAGCAAATCGATCGGGAGGAAAGATCGATACCTATTTCTCTCATCAGTGTCTACGAAAATCTGTTTCTGGATGAAATGTTAGCTCGATTTCATACAAATCTCACCATGCTTCTTCGGGTAACTGCTCGTATAATTCGCCTCGTTTCTATCGATCCTCAAAACTCTCCACGGCTGCTTCCTAACGAACTCGAACGAGCTCAAACAATATACCTCCTTCACGTTCAACAGAAGCATTTCCACGGAGATCGGGAGCGTCTACGTCAAAGGGGAGAAGTTAGCTCATCTAGCAATCTGCATAAATTGAAGCCGTTCTTTGACCGAAACGGTGTGCTTAGGGTGGGCGGTAGATTGCGACAATCGGGACTTAGCTACGATATGCGTCATCCTATATTATTACCTCGTCATTCTATTTTTACCTCATTGATCTTAACCCATGATCACATCACACATCATCACTGTGGTCCGCAAACTCTTCTTTCAATATCCCGCAGACGTTTCTGGATAGTCAGGGGAGCTAGTGCAGCTAGAAAAATCTACCGCCAATGTGTGACCTGCGCTCGCGCTAGACCAATACCTTTGGCTCAGCAAATGGGCCAGCTACCATCCGAACGAGTTCAACCCAATCCACCGTTTGCAATTACCGGCGTGGACTATGCGGGACCAGTCAGTATTGTTAGCCGAAGAACCAGAGGAGCAAAGCAAAGTAAAGGATACATAGCACTATTCGTCTGCTTCTCAACTAAAGCAGTTCATATGGAAGCCGTGTCTGATCTCACTACTACAGGATTCTTAGCTGCATTCACACGCTTCTATAGTCGGTATGGTTTGCCAGCGAAAATGTTTTCGGACAATGCGACGACGTTTCGTGCAGCAGCTAAGCATCTGCGAGAAATGTACAATCTGATCAATTCCTCGCAACACAATGATGATGGTAATCGACTTCATGACCGATAAGGGCGTGGAGTGGAATTTCATCCCTGCTCACTCACCACACCATGGAGGAATATGGGAATCGGCAATTAAGGTTGCAAAGCAACACTTAGCTAAAATTACTAGTAATTATATTTTTACATTCGAGGAGCTATCAACCTTGATTGCGCAAGTAGCTGCCACCATGAACTCGAGACCTATCACACCCATTTCGGATTGCCCAATGGATGCACAACCGCTCACGCCTGCTCACCTACTCATCGGGCGAGCGCTTACAACTGTCCCCATCAACATGTTGGAGCGCCAGATCACATCCATGTCACGATGGCAGTTTATTCAGCGCCTTTCGCAGGAGTTTCGCAGTAGATGGCAGAGGGAATACGTACTTTCTTTGCAGCGAATGACGAAGTGGCAGCGATCATCTTCAAATGTGGCCATTGGAGATGTTGTTCTTTTAGTGGATGGTGAATCCAAACCAACGCAGTGGCCGTTAGGAAGAATTGTTGAAACCTTTCCAGAAGAAGATGGACTTATCAGGGTTGTTGAGGTTAAAACATGTAGTGGTAGCACTC